>NC_133212.1:23974668-24232168 GCF_958299795.1 Porites lutea
GGCTATCTCTACCAGTCATCATCAAAAACGTGAAACCCATTTTCAGTAAAACATGCGTAATTAACTTTGTTGTAACTCCTAGTTCCAAGTTACAAAGTACTTACTTGCTGACTTGATTTTGCTCCAGGGCACATTCGCTTATCGTTACTGACTGAAGAACAGATGGAGCATATACTGGACAGTCTTAAATATGTCTACAGTGATAAGGAACCAAAAATACGAGATAAAGCCGCGGAACTGAAGAAGAAACTGATATCTCTTGGTGCGTAGCAAAATATCCGGGAATAAAAAGGTCTACACTGAAAACAAAAATGTGAAACAAGAAGAATTCCCTCCCAGTGTTCAATAGAGACAAAAACAATTACCTTCTTCATCATCTGCACAAGGAAATCATTAGAATTATAGCTGTGAAGGTACTTGGATTTTCTATTGCAGTGCACATGGTGTAACACAGATCAATGAAAACATAAAGAATTCTTCCACTTCGCTCTGGGCAAGGAATAAGGAACTTGGAGGACGATGACAGCTGACCGGTTATATCGCTGCGGTGGACCTAGCTAGCCCGCAAAAACGGCGTTATTTGTTCGCGTTTTTTAAGTGAGCGAAGGCGCAAGCGCAAAGCGAGCGAGGAGCGTCAGACGCGAGACGCGCGATGGGGAAATGTGTGGCTTTCGTGCGTGTCACGTAAAATTAAAACTGAATCAGATGACAGTTTTAAATAGCAGTGTAGCCTTAAGTAGTCGCTTGTTAATAACGAAGAGAGATAGCCGATGGAAATCCATGATTCTCCATTGATCCAGCACGCCCCTAATCGCTTGGTTTAACGGAAGAATGCGGCGGGATGTGCTATACTTTGGTCATGCGCCTTAGCCAAGTATTTTTTCCAGGAAAACATTTGATCACCAATGCTGTTGAGAAAGAATTAAGTTATTTAAAATAAATTCTTCCAAGGACTTTATTATTCACTTAAATTGTTAAAATTAATATCTTGCCAGGTTTTAATAGTCCAATAATGTGTAACATTTTGATATATTTATCATTTCTGGAACAATAAGACAGAATATTTCAGTCTTTCTCTTCTCATTTCCAGGTAATAATGCATGAAATATTTGACAGCACAGTCTTTTGATAAAGTAGAGTAGACGGTTGCAATGTTGGACATAGAATGTGATCCAGCAAATTAAACTTATGTTAGGAAAACAAACCTCTCAGGGGCCAATGTTGAAAAATAAATCAATAAAACACTGTTAATTATTATTGGGAGTGGTTAACTTTACCAGAAGCAAATAATTTATTTTCAAGCTTCTTAACAGTGACATTTTCCAACTTTCACTTTTTGCTGCAAGAAGGGGCGGGGAAAGAGGGACGGTAGAGCGTTGGCCCAACCTTAGCCTCACTGAGAGTAGCCATCTTTTAAGGAATTACATGCCTAACTAACGCCTTTTGTCTGAACCATCTCATTCTTCTGGAGCCGCAGCCTGTGCACAGACGCCCTCTCCCCTAACCCTTTTTTTTGGAAGGGGGGGGGGGGGGCTGGGGGCGGAAGGGGACGTCTGTGCACAGGCTACTGGAGCCCCAGCCTGCGAACAACAGACGTATTTCCGGTTGTCGCTTCTCTCCCTCCGAAAAGTAGCTATTTCTCGGAGGGAGAGAAGCGACGACCGGGAATGCGTCTACTGTTCGGAGGCTACTGGAGCCCGGACTCTCAGTATTTTAACTTCATCTTCAGTCTTTTAAAAAGCTTGCTTTTGGGGCGCTGTAGTGGAGGGACGATATTGGGGTTTCCTTTCCCTCTTTCCTCCCTTAGCCCCGTTCCCTCGGGAGAACCTGCTCCCGGGCTTTCTTCCAAGCTATTTGAGACATTTAACTGGATCCTCATGAGAAGCGGAGAAAACTATTTTGATAAGAAAATAGCTAAGTTAAGGTTTGAGTCAATTTCAGACAAACTACTCGCTGCAGGATCGCCGCAGGAAATTTTGTTCATATGAGCCTTACCGCTGACCGTAGACCTAGAGCAGAGCGCGAGTACGAGTGTTTGAATTTTGTGCCCAGTTTCGAGCAAAACTTTCCTCTTCGATGGTGTCTGACGTTATTAAGACGTAAAGTGTGCCCGCTTGGATCGGTTAATGAGGATTTAAATATATTACTTTGTGATTTCAACTCGACGAGGCAAAATGTAAGTACGTACCTCGTTGCAAGAATGTAGCGGTTCAAGCACGGTTGATCGCTCACTAGTGTACGTTTCTGACCCTATTATCGCTACAATACCAGGTCAGACAATCTTTATCCACCGTTATGGCCTTGAATCTCAGCAAGAAGACAGCAAACACAACAGGTAACATGATTTGCCCACTGTTTTTATTAATGGTTAAAGAGATCGATAGAAAATTTGGCATATTCGGCATATTTTATCACTTAACTTCAAACAACGACCACTCTTGAGTTGTACAGAAGTTTGTAAATTGTTGTCTTCCACAGTATTATAATCAGATTTCGGCATTGTCTGAGGTAAACAAACAGCAAACAGTAAAACTAAAAAGTCATGACCAAGAAGGTCTTGCTTTCTCAGCGCGCCATTTTGCGCCATTTTGCGCCCGCGATGATAGTCCCGTGAAATACATGCGCAGTATTGCGACAACGTGTCCTTGGTGAAATCGACAATCGACTATATCGTACCGGAATTCATTCTAAAATTTTTCGTATTTTAGTGTTAATTTCAGTTAAGCGATGTCCAATTACCAAGATCCGTTTTATCAAGGCGACAGTTCTTATTATCAGGATGGTTTTTATGCCTCAAATTTCGATCAAAACGCGGCAATGCCCCAAGAAAACTATGGTCAACAATTTCACAATTACGGCGGTTACACAGGTGGATATAACAGTTACGAATATCCAGCTAACGGTCCGGCAGCACCTCAGCCTTATTCTCCTTACATGGGTAGTATGAGTCAAGGAGTACGCCAGATTGACGAAGCTCATGTCACCGATTTCGATGATGAACCTCCCCTCCTTGAAGAACTTGGTATCAACTTCGATCACATCTGGGAGAAAACTCTTTCGGTTTTAAATCCGCTCAAAATGACTGATTCCCATATCATGGATGACACCGATTTAACAGGACCACTTATATTTTGTTTGGCGTTCGGAGGATTTCTTCTTCTGCATGGAAAAGTTCATTTTGGTTACATTTATGGTTTTAGCGCCTTGGGATGTATGGCTATGTACGTTGTTCTTAATTTAATGAGCATGACTGGGGTGTCTGTGGGATGTGTTATTAGTGTGCTGGGTTACTGTCTGCTTCCCATGGTAGCACTGTCTGGTGTCTCGTTGTTCATGTCACTTCAAGGAATGCTTGGATCAATTCTTACCACTGTTGTTGTTGGTTGGTGTAGTGTGGCATCATCAAAGTTATTTGTGACAGCATTAGCCATGGATCACCAGCAACCTCTTGTAGCCTATCCTTGTGCTTTGGTGTATGGAATATTTGCACTTTTAACTGTATTCTGAAACTCTTCTAATGGACCGAATGTTAAGCTACACTGTAAACATTGAAACTTCATAATGGTAAGGTAACTCTGTCAGAATTGACTGTGAAGGTTTTTCCTGATAGCTTTGATTTAAAAAACTGGAGAAGGTTGGCATAAATTAGAGGAACAAATTCCTTGATTAACACAAATGGACATTGTTATTTAAATCCTTTCAGGTAAATAATAATATTAGATCAGAAAATCAATATGGTCAGATCTCTTCTGTTTTAATTCATTTTTTGACACCCGTTTGTAAGGAACTTTAAATTAATGACCAAAAGAAGAATGGAACAGGTATTTACTGCGTAGATGTAGCTGGAACTACATTGTTTGACTGTCTTTTTAAATTTTGTCCTGGACATTAAAGTTTTGTGTACTTTTTTGAGAACTGTGGTAATGCATGACGAGGAGAAAACTGAAACCTGTACAGAACTTTCACTTAAACTTAAGTATGATATCATGATAATTATATATCTTAAAAGGTCAGTTTCTGTTTTGTTTAAAAGCAACACAAGGAATCGTCCAATTTCTGGATCCCGCCATTAAAGTTACATGTGATGTAATGTTAATTTTCGTATTTACAACTCTCTGATCAAAATATTGGCTATATCATCGACAAAAATGGAAAATATTGTTGCAGCCGTAATGTCAGAATATGATAAATGTTGAATAGAATATAGCAATGTTGTCAGGTCATTGCCTCTTAGTGACTTGGTTAGTTAGGGCAGAAAGAAAATTGTAGATTTGGATATAACTTATTTGCTGGAACCCTGAACTTCACAAAAACTAGAAGGCTATAAAGAGTCTACTGTCACAGGGGACATGCTCATTTATGTTGTTGTTCTATTCTGTCTTTTGATAAAATTTTCTTTTTCTTTTCTGTAATGTATGATAGTAAGTTTGAAAGAAAGGAAAATGAATTTACATGTAAAGCCAAGGATCAAATTGAACAACAACATTTATATAGTGTTCATTAATGAACTCAATAATAACATGAAGATTTTCATGGAATCTATATTTAATAAAAGTAGAAAAAAGTGGCTTGGAATCAAATAAACATATTTAACTGAGTCTTGTGCACGTATCAATAGAACTTGTCTATTTTCAAGGTAGAGAAAGGCTTTTGCATTTAGACAAAGCTAGAATGATGTTGATGCATTGTCATTTAAAAATAATTTTCTTTTATTTTTACTGCCTACCAATCTCATCCCATTCCTTATAATGTTCCAGTTTGCTTTCATAATCTGTCACTGCAATTTTTGGATTCTTGGATCATTGTGAATTCATCATCGTCACTACACTTGATTATTATTTTCATATCACAGATAATAACGTGATGATGATGAGGTTTTTGTGATATCTGGAATAATTAAGGTCGAGGCAAGTGTTATCAGCTGAGCCGAAGGCCGAGGCTGATAGTTAATCTGTAGGTTGCGTTGATTTCCAAAATTAACTGTAAGCTGTTAGCCAATGAGAAGATAGATAATGAGAACAATGAACAATAATTTAAATTATTTGAGTATCCATTGTGACTTTAACTTACAGTATGTTTGACAAAACGGCATACATTTTAGTGAGGATTAGAGCTGGGGCACTACATGATGTCCATCATAACGAGTATGAATCTTATTTCCATGTATTTCTGGACATAACTCCGTCATGATGATACTCATCATTATCTTTATGATGATGATGATGATGACGATGTTAATGGTGATGCTGATAATGATGATGATTACCAAGATTATTTCTGTACAATGTTGCAACAGGGCCGGATGAAGTAGTATAATGTAGTAAATTGTGAAAGATGCCAAGAGAACTGCCAGTATCTGGTTTCGAGTTTATTTGCCGCTTATTCTCTTTGTATTATGACAAAATAGTTGTACAAAGATGGATGTAAAATGTTATCGCAGGTTACTTTGTGGATATTTATTGCTGATTGTTTTATTCCCTTATTCGCCTACTTTTTATTCATCAGTTCAGAGAATTTGAATGAAAACATTATATATTATTGCTTGGTAATCTATGATGCCTAAAGATAAATAATAATAATTTTCCGTTTTACAATGATTTATTCACTCGTTTCAATGAAAACTGACGTCGAGCTTGCAGGTGATGTCCGTACAGCATTCTGTCCTTCCGAACCTTGACGAGTTCTCCCGAAACGAGCTGAGTGGCTCCTTTGCGAAGACGGTGAATTCACGAGTTTTACCGCAGATTGTAAGTCTTTTACTGTAAGGTCAGTGACCGAATGAGAACGTTGAAACATTCGATGGGAAGACCTTCGAATCAGGGTCTTCTCCAAAGACATGCGATTAAGGAGTCTATACGAACTTTTACCTTTAAAGAAATGACGACTTCTGACAGTCAAAGTTTTCACACTGCTCCCCTCTTCTGCTGTAGGTTGAAGCACTTTTGGCTTCGGTTGTTTCCCCGGCTTAAACGAAGCAGTGAGTTGGCATTCATAAGCTTGAAAAATGCGCCTGAATTGGACTCTGTACGATCCTCCTGTGTTTTCCTTTGTAATTTCCTTTTCCCACTTTTCATCTTTTCTTTGCTTCTCCTTCATCCCGTTTTCTTGATCATTTACATTCACTTCATTATGGACTAGCAAAACTCTCCCTAAGATTCCTTTTATTTTTGCCCATTCTAAAGCTGTTCTCCTGTATTTTTTGTCTCTGATATTAACGGATGCGTTGCCCTCCTTTATTAAATAATTAGCACAATCCACATTTCTACTGATACAGGCTTGCATGAGTGGAGTCATTCCAAGGTTATCTGTCACATCAACACTTAATTGATATTTTCTCAATGCATTGATGAGCAATTTTAAGATGTTAAGATTACCAATGCTTGCAGCATGAAATAGTGCTGTTTTACCTTTTTTGTCTTTGGAATTCATATCAAAATTTCCCGCCTCTTCCAAAAACAACGCGACAATGTTTTCCTTGTGGCTTAGTACGGCCGTGGACAGAGCTGAAAGGCCATTGGTATTCGTCGCGTCGATTTTCGCTCCCCGTTTTAACAAACTAGTAGCGATAGAAATCGCCAGAGAATCTTTATCAAGAAAACACAGTTGGATTAAAGCAGTGTTTCCTTTTTCACACTTAGAATTGACGTTCACACCGGAGGTAATGAATCCACGAGCTTGCTTAAAGCGGCGTTCAGAGATAGCCTTGTTTAACGCAGCCATTTTACAGCTGTCTTTTTGCAGGGCAGGTGGTGTAGTGTAGTTTGAATTTTCAGAAATATCCGATATGAAACTTCCTTAAATTGTTTTCTTTTCTGTGATACTTGTCATTCACAATATCATATTATCTTTTATTCTGTTTACGGCAGCTGTAAACCTTTAGAGATCCCTACAAAACAAACCCTTTGTATAATTAAAATTACTTTAAATATATTTAGACAGCGAGTGTTTGCCGGAAAAGTGGGCCCCTATTAAGTATTGGAAACTACTTCCTATCTTATGAATTTTCGTTTTTGTGTTTGTATTTCGAACTTCAGTATACTTCGTGGTTATGTTGTTTTCTCAATGCCGCTCAGTTCTCATAGATGATTCAGCGGGTTACTAAACAAACAATCCTCATTAGGATAAAACAAACAAACCGTGCGGCGTTTATATTGAGTTTGATGCATATGCCATCCATATTAAGGTACTTTACAACAAAAATGTTAGTGAACAAAATTAACGTGATATTTTATTTCAAATTTCCAGATGAAAACCAAGCATCGACTTTCGATTATTCCACTCTGTTTCTTACTTTTGGGTAGTGGAATAAATCCTAATTAAAAAGCATTATCTCTCAAAATAATGAGAAAAACTCGCCGTTGCAATTCAGTCCTTGCTGAACATGCGTTGCCAGATTTGTAGTGTCCATCTCCGTCATGTGAAATAATTGCACTTTTCATTGCTTCAATATCTCATACTTCAGCTGACTACTCATACTAGAAGGGTACGGCACAAAATGAGTTACTAGTAACTGAAAAAGGTAAGGCGAAGTTGAAATTTTAAGCTTTTGCCAGAGCGAATCACTTAATGTCCAGCCTGTTACTCTGTACCGGCGATATAGGTCGCTCCACTTTTTAAGATGAAATCATGCATGCAATACGTTTTAACCCTTTAAGCCCCAAAATCCACATACAAATTCTCCATACTGATCTTCATACATTTCCTTTAAGAATTAGTTGAGAGAGTTTGTAAACAGATCAAAGCATTTTATCTTTAGTGATCATTTTATTAACTCTCATAACCATTTCTCTTGGCAACATATGGATATTGTTAGAAGAAAATTGATGTTGATCACTATTGGGACTTAAAGAGTTAATGGTGCAATATATAAGCTCGTTCAGCTTCGTTTATAAGCGGTTGACTCACTTTAGTGATCTCAACTTTTATTTTAACGGTGTACACAGTTTGAGTTTTTCTTTTACTCAAGTGTTATTTGTCAGTGATAGCAAACAAAACGACAAGAACAACAAGAACAACAAAAAGAAAACAAACCTTAGTGACTTTATTTCAGTTTAACAAGCTACAAAATCCCCATCCAATTAAACTTTCATTAAAGTTTTCATAGCCGAGGTATTCTGTAGTTTATGAAGCGTTATTGATCAGCACATGTAAATACGCGCTATATAAATTGGTAAATTATTATTATTATCTACACTGGTTCAGTCAGCTCCCTATCGTTTATTTAAAATATAAGCAGGGTATTGAAAGAAACTTGAAAACTAATTAAAAAACCTCAACCTATTTTTTAACCTTAAGACATCAGTAACAAATTATTTTTCCATTCCGCATCTTTAATTACGAAACTTCCTTAATCCAGACAGCGAAGTTTACAAGAACGCATGCGAACCTATCGTCGTCATCCTCTTCTTTTATGTGAACGAAAAAGAAATGAATGGTTCTGTTGAGATTTTTTGAGTTGAATGTCGGGCATGAATCTGTTTTTTTTTCTTTTTTTTTTTATCGAGCGTTTACTAATTATTTTTTATGGTGGGGGCGCGGGGGAGCGAAACTCCACCCTTTAACAGGTTTTCTGCCATGACCGAGTGAATTCCTGCAGCGTGGTAAATACTTGGTCAGTCTGTGCATCTCTGAACTCATTCCACTGTTCACCATCAGCATCACCACAGAGCCCACGAACGCGGCTGCGCAGGAAAGGGGAGGCATACACCTGAAGCCGCTGACCTTCAATCGTAACATACAGGCCCAGCTATTTGAAAAAAACGCAAAACGAAAAATAAGGAAACTAGATTTTAAATGAATAATAATAATAATGATTAATGATATTAACAATCATCATCATCATCATCATTATTATTATTATTGTTAATATAACTGATAATGACGCATAATGTATGACTCTAGTCTTATGTCTCTCACCTTGGTTGAACTGATCTGAATCTGGGTTGTCCCATCACTTGTCTGAGTCTTTTGCACTGTGGCTCCGCTATGCTTCAATTGACAAGCGACAGTCTGATTGCATTCCCTCTCCCGGCCGTCAATCAGGATCGTTAAATCTGGTTGAATCTTAACTGTCTCGTTGTACTGCGGGTAGATGGAAGCTATTACTGTCCAGTTTTGTCTCTTCTCGTCAATGAGCACTGACAGCTGATGAAACAAAAGTATCACATGTCTTGAATAATTTCTGTCTACAGTTAGGTTAAAATCTAGGCGACTTTATAGAGCAGTTACAATGACTGGATTTTTGTAACGGACGTTTGAAGTGTGAAACACGAAGCAACCTATAGAGATACATGTCTAAGAAAATCAAACTGCTAAGATTCGCCGTTCTCGTAGGACAACCGCCGACCAACTTTAGTTGTCTGGCTTTTGGCCGCCTTTCACTTTTTATCAATAAGTACTCCACAGGCTTTCACGCTCAAAAAGTATTTTATTATTAGCCATTTTCAACTTGCAATTGAAACTTGGTAGGTGCTTTATCGAATTGCACTATGGGCCTGTTACCCAGTTTCTTGCGCAACCTCGTAATAGCCAATGAGAGAAATGATAGCTTTCCCATAACAATCCCATGGTGCACTCGACAATTATTCTGACCCAGTCTCAAACGCAACAACCTCAAAATAGTTTGGAATGATCTCACAAGGCGGTACCGTACCTCGATTCGTTTCCTCTCTCTGTGCTCCTGAACCAATACATAGGGGCATTTGCCTGCAATATTATGTTGGTATTGCAGTCCATCAAATGTTTTTATGCGCTGGTTTGTGACCTCACACTGAGCTGAAAATGAACGACACAGGAAGAGCTTAAGCGGGGGCTTAGTATTTGTACAAGACGGGATGCAAGACAAAAGCTACAAAAAGCGTTTCCGTCACAAGTGCGCAACTCATTCATACGAATATTATTAATAGGGTCAATTTAGACAAACGTTAACAAGTGTAAGACTTATAATCTGGAGTACTTTCAATGGAATTAAAAAGGCTTCATAATTCTCTTTGTAAGTTTTCGAACACTTTGCTATAAAACCTTATTTGGCAGCTTCTGCATTGTCAGTTTGTAGCCTTTTGTGTGAAAAGTGCAAAAAAAAAAGAAAGAAAAGAACTCACGCGCTCCAGTTTCTTTCTTTCTTACCATATAAGTTATTGAAGATATCCTGTGGCGACTGTAGTAAGCGTTCAATTCTAATAGGAAGGGCGAGATTGGCGCTCTCTGCCTCTGCATCCGGGGTTTTCACAGTTAGATTGGCGGTCTCGGGTGTCATTACTTGAAGTTCAAACGAAACCTGTTTGGTTTTCTGTTCTGTGCGTCTGATCCAAGAAAACTGCTGGAGGGCGTACCACAGTTGAGGCTGCCAGTTATAGAATGTTGTCTTCCATTGCTCTGGGAGCTGTAAATAAAATTGAACGTAATGGGTAAAAATCGTGTCGCTGAGAATGGTAAAACTGATGATTATGTTTGCATATGCTTTGCTGCATTTTTACGTTCAAAACCCCTTTTGATATGGTTAAAGATTCCAGAGTATAGGCGCGTTATGAAGCGTCAAACGATGTAGCCGTTTTAGTTTGAATACGCTTCACGTGGTTTCCCTAATTTCGTTTTCTTTTTTTTTTTTACAAAAATTTGAGTTAGTTTCACCTCTGTCCACTGAGTTTGCAGGCGCAGATTTTTGCCCTGGTCCTGAATTTGTCCCGAAGCGTTGATCTGATACTGAACGTTCGCGTCCCCAAATTCCAGTTTTAATCCGTCGTGGTTTGCGGTAAAGTTCACCGTGTAGTCTTCGTATCCCCGTACATCAAAAACTTTAGACTCCATTTTCAGTTTTGCTCTGTTGTCTTCTTTTCTGTAAGTGCCTTTGTAAGTGATTCTTCCTTGGGCTGTGTTTGACGAACTGATTTGACCGCTAACTTTCACTTCTGTGAAACAAGTACACCAGACAAACCTCATGAATATTAAGGGATAATTTAGAAACGAAGAATTCTACCTATCTGCTTCTTCCGCTCACCTGTTTCATGATTGTTTTTGACGATGTTGTTTGTCCAATCTATGGTCGTCGTTTTGTCAGTGGAAGCGCCCATAGATACACGCACTTCAGTCTGACCAATGGCGGATAATACTGGGATTTCTTGTAGCCTCAAAGATGCAATATCTGAGACTTGTCCCTCTGCGCACAACTGAACACCAAACTTATCTTGACATGAGGTGAAGATACTTTGCAACTGGAAATCAAAAATACCCATATATATATGTGCATTTAGACAGCCCACAAAGAAGCTCTGTTTAACACATGGCTTAAATTCAGCATTTTAGTCTATACAGGATGCTCACACTACCGACTTAGAAATACTTATCTCATACTTTTAGTTTGCCAACCTGTTTAAGATGAGGAGCGCTAAGGTCCATAGAAATCTGTTGGTTATCTCGCTCATGAGTTACCGGGTTCAAACGTTCAACAAATCCTTGCGTGGCTGTCCTGAAAGTAAGTTACAAACTTGAAATTACCTCTTTGGAGACAAATTCAGAGGAGAAAGAGGTTGTCGTTGCGCATGAACTTACTTGACATTCACGATATCCCGCCGTTCATTTGGTATGTCGTATCTTACTCTGCTTGTTCCAGCATCATTTAGGAAGTAGAGTTTATGAACAGGGCTCGCACTTGCGCTTCCACTCAGCTGTAACCCCATACGTAAATATGGAGTATGAATTCCAACAGAGACATCGGCGTGGGCGTGAACACTAAAATAAAATACAGGCGCAATATTAGGCCATCATTTCCAACAATGATTCAGTGATCAGGTAGAACAGTCGATTTATCACCCATTTTTTTAAATCCCTTAATGAGTCTAAATTATAGAGTCTGTGGACAATACATCCCGTGGTGTGACCATTTTTAAATGAAACCACTTCGGCAGTTCTTTCACAGTGTACTATATGTTTTGCTCTGCGGTAATTCTGTATTTACCCTACATAATCAATTAAGCGCCGCTCTCGAATAAGCGCCGCTCTCGTAGAAGCGCTGCGCCTAAAACAGGGAAAATAAAATGAGCGCCGTGGCGCTTAATCGATCATTCACGGTAACTCTGAAGACAGAATTGAAGAATAAGACTATTACCTGGGTTTTATCTCAACATCGCCGGTAATTTTGCTGATATCTGGTAATAAACCCCATAGCGAGCTTCCAATGTTCATTTTTGCGGCTCCGATCAGTTTGATTACAGCTGAGGACGTAAACTGTATATCCAGCGGAATTCCAGTCAGTGTGGGGAGCATGCGTCGAGCATCATTCAGCAATATCGCCTTTTCTAAGGCTTGCTCAATCGTTACTTTATCTTTTGATATAACAATACCTATGTTGAAAAAAAAAATTGAAATATTGCGTTCTATTTAGCCAGTTATATTTTAAAGATGGCCAAGTGAGCATAAAAATAGGTTTTATACCTTGATCTTTGAGTTCTAATCGGCTCTTCCTTCCACTGGACAGGTCTGTGACGTCATCCGCGAGCTGATCAAGTTGTCCCGGAGAAATTTCTGCAAACTTCAGTTCATCACCAAACACCCTTATGTAAGTAGACACGCTTCCTTGCTTCTGTCATGTAAAATATGAATTGTGAACGAGTTTATTCTGCATTAAGGTCGTGGTATACTGTAGGTCTTTATGTATAAGAAATTAAACAGTGCAAGGGGGTTCGTCGCGGATTGTGGCAATTTTAAAGAGTTTTCATTATTTAAAGATAAGATTAGTAAGTAGCTATGCAATTTCTGTTCGGCGAATTTCCCATTCGTAAAGCCTTGTTTGCTTCATAGGATGATCTGCTTAGATTTATGTTTAAACACCAGTTGGGTGCATCATTTCCAAGTTTCAACTTCTGGGCCCAGTTGTTCGAAGGCCGATTAGCGCCTAACCCGGGGTTAAATTTAACCCGGGTTTCTTTTTCTTGTGTTCAAGAGCATTTTCTCGAATAATTTCCTCTGTTTTTTTTAGAGCTTCCAATCATCAACTTGTAGACAAAAAGAATTAAAACTGAAATGTTTTTTAAGCTTTCAAATCTGAATTCAAATCTCGCACTAACCCTGGGTTATCTTAACCCAGCTTTGAACAACTCGGCCCTGAGCGTTTGGATGAAGATATATAATAAAGTGGGCTTACCGCTTTTCCAGCTGAGCTTCCCTCAGTGAACCAGGACAGAGCGGATCCCAACAAAGATCGTTTTTTTCGCCTTTGAACATTCGGTGTGAGGTGTTCAAGGATTGTGTCGTCCATGTTTTCAATGCGAGTGCCAAACTAATGAATGAAAGAATGATTGAAGGATGGAAGGAAGAAAAGTAAACAAACAAAAAGAAAGAAAGAAAGAAATTTATATTTATTTGCTTCAAATATATATAAGATTATAACCAAATAGCTGTTGGCTTAACTCCATGGTTTATAGTAGTTTTGTAATTAAAATTTGGTATTCGTCCACAATACGTCATAATATATACCGTGGAATAGTGCTCTACAGCCACCTATAATTATTACAGCTACTTGAATTTTTTCCGGAGAAATCATTGCCTATACATAACCCTGATAAGTGCGGCCTACAGTCTTATAAGCTTTAAGTGTACAGGACAGGCAAATAACCAATTAAAAAATCTTTAGAAACCGTAACGAGATATATGCTTCAACAAAAGGCGTTTATGGAATATCTTGTCTTAATATCTCGTTACCCTCCATAATAGCCTTTTTCTTTCTAAAGTTCGCAGTGTGGTACCTTTATTAAACGAGGGAAAAAAGAGATTATCCTGCTAATATGACCAAATTGTTATGGCCCTGTGGGCCGTATAAACGGAGCTCCTCTGTAAGTATCATTTCATAGAGTAAATTACCTCAATTGCGTCTGTCTTGTACCCAAAGAGGTTCAACATTAGTCGCGCATTCATGTTCCTGGGAATGCTACTCTCTGGGACATTCATTTTGTTTACTTCAATTTCGGTTCCGGCCTGGAGTTTTTCTGTTTAAAAAAACAAAGAGCATATTAGTTTCCCTTTCTTGCTCTAACACGCTTAAGACAATGTTTGAGCCTGTAATTTGTCAAAAAAGTCTTAAACTAAGCTTTAGTTTTGACTGTGTAGTAAATTTATAAAATCTTAGGGCATGGTCACTGAGAGGAAAGTAGTCCATCAGTCATTCACTAATTTCAATTGGCCTTGCCAGTTCGGCCTTAACTGGAAAAACTTTTTTATATATATTTTCTATGCCTGGACTCTCCGTTTGTTCTACATTGTGTGGTTTGAATCTCTTGCTTTGCCATAACTTTTTACTCTGATAGAAGAGTTGGTTTATTGTTAGTCTGGTACATCGATCTAATAATCCTTTCCTTGGTAACAAACCTGTGTAATAATGCAATCGTACTCCTTTAGAGTAGCTAATCGGCCCAAACATCTTTTTTGGCAGCAACTGCAAGGCTCCACGAGCTTGCATGGCCCTGAAACAATAATCAGTTGATAAGCGGTGTTTGGCAGTTGTTCAATAAGATAGGTGAATGAGCTAATGGTAAATCAAAATGGACCTTTTTGATTCTTTCATTTTCTGTGGAAGGTTTGAACCCAGGAGTCACTTCATAAGTAGGTTGAGTATGATCGTCCGGGGGAACGTAGTCCTGAATAGGACTGTTGTTGACAGTGACTGACGTTACGGCAACCTATGCGGTAGTCATCTTCAGAGTTAAAGTGAGTTGTATCACGTCAGTTGATGGTATTTAACTCTGGCTATTGACCTGATTGGTCAATTAAGTCGCGATGTTATTGATCGTCTGTCTGTTAAGCCGTGATGTTATTGGCTATGAAGACTCGTAATGTTATTGGTGCGTTTTGATCCGTCTAATCACAGTTAATCAGTCGTTTGTCAGTCAAATTGTCGGTTGTCCTATCATTCTCTCATAGTTAGTTTTGCTTGATTCCGTCAATAAGGCGTGCTCAGGTTTCTGCCGGTTTCACCAATGTAAGTAGCCTGGCAGTCGAAGCATTTGATCTTATATACTGCTCCCTGTCTGTCCTCTGGTTTGTCCTTGTCCTTGACATTTGTAACTTGTCGTCGTAAAGTGGTTACAGGTTTGTGTGCAACACGTATATTGTGAGGTTGTAATATACGTGCGATAGTTTCAGAGGTGCCTCGGGTCGTACGGTATAGTCGCAGTCGTAACAGGGCCAGAGTTGACGTTGGTCTGATTGTTGGAATCAGTGTCACTGAAAGTGTTCCGTCCAACAAAGTCCGTGTTGTAGTTGTTTGTACTAAAAACGTTGTTTAGGTAGGTTAGTCTCGTCTTGTAGGCTGTCAGGTGAGTCGCAAACTAGTTGCGCTCGTCTCAGTTGTAGCCTTGTGAGAGGTCGGGTTGTACGATGACTGGTCTAGTAATCTGTCGGTATATGCCGGTTTTCTGTAAATTGTCGTTCGTAGTCTGTTATTGTCGCAAGTGACCAAGAAGTCTAGAAAAGGTTATATATACCATTTTCCTCGATCTCCTTGGTAAACTGTATGTCCGCGTTCTGTTTGTTAATGTATTCGTGAAAATTAGCTTTTGTCTTACTTTTAAAAAGATCAGACTGATGCCATGTAAACTGTTTGGAAACAAAGTGCCTCAGGATAATTGTTCAATGAGTAGTTACTTCTCATTCCATGGAGATCGCATTTGTTGTTGAAGACGTGCTTCTCTTTCTTTAACTTGTAACTGCCTCTTGCAAGTTTGGGCATTAAATCAAAAAGGTCTTTCAGGTTTCTACTTCAAATACTTATATTTGGTGAAGTTAGGTAAAAAAAGTTGTCAAAGGTGACTTCACTACCTTTTTTTCATCACAGGATTATCGTTGCTGGCGACTGAGGACAGTAGAGAAATTACATAGGATGCAACTTGGTTGCTACGAGGGCCTGGGTCCTGATTCGTGATCTCTTGTCTAACAATATTAGTGACAGACTGAAGTGTTGTTACGTTAGGCTCGGAGTTAAGTAGCAATTGGAAAATGGCCATGCGAAGTTCTGGACTTTCATTCGTATCAGAAAAGGTTGAAATAAGACTTGGATAAATCTGTGCAAAATAAACAGAGTAAAGTTCAAATAAGCACTTAATTGGCCGGCTACCAGCAATCTATGCACTGTTTTTTTGCCGTTGTAAGTTGCATGATTTGATGCTACTAGTGCATAATTGGTAGTTTTCTCTTGCCTGTTATCTCACTACACTTCTTATCATTACCATAGTCTCTGTCCTTCCAGTAGGTTTGACATATTTTTTTTGCAGTGTTTGACTTTAGAGAGTTTTCTATCTGAATTCTCTGAAGTGTTGTAATTAACAGTATCTACCTGTAATACGCAAGCCAAAAGCATGATACTTACCGAAAATGGCGTTTTACAGTGACTTACTCTCTCCGAAATAGCCATACATATATGCATTTTCACCCTGTGCGTGAGAATTGGATTCTTTCTTGTGTGTGCAGGCCTTTCATACATTATAACAATTAACTAAAGGGTCAGAGGTAAATCCTTTCTGATCATACTACCAGACTTGCTCTTATTTTCATCTTATAAAACGCATACAGACGTTCAATAACTTAAAAAGACGCTTACTTTGTCTTTTGCCTGCGATATAATACGCCTTAGGGCCCAGATACTGTTAACTCTTATCTGTGATGACTCGCTTCGGTCCTTGATGATCTTCAGCAGTAGTCCTTGTGACTGGGTGCTCCCTGCGTTTCCAAGAACTTTAACGGCTGTAAGTCTGTCTTGTTGCGATGTAAGTGGATTTTCGAGGTAGTTTTGTATCCCCTGTTGTGAAAGTTAAAAATCGCTGTTTTTTAAATAAACCTATTACAGACTACTGTTCATTCTTATTGACTAAAAGCGCTATCTTCGTAGATGCGTCGAGTTAGTTCAAAATGCCAGAAATATTACTTCGTCTGCTTTACTCGATTGAATACATACGGCCAGTTATTTAAACGGAGTTTATTCGGTGTTTGACAAAACCCCGCTCTAAGCTAAGCCATTTTCAGTTTGCGGAACGCTTTTATGTAAACACCATTTATCGTGAACAGTTTCATGAAAGCATATGGCGTCACACTGGAAAAGCATTTATCTTCTTAAAATAACCTACTAAGGAAGAGATCTGGAGGTCCAAAGATTTCCTAAACCGCTTTCTAAGTTAGACTTCGTTTTAATAACCGACTCATAGCTTTTTAAAAAGTAGTTATATTATGAGAGCATCGTTTAAAATAGAGCCGGCTTGAGTTTCTTTTTCTTTGCCTATTCACTCTCATTCAATTCTCGTTTGGAATAAAAAAAAATTGTTGTTTGATTCTCTCAGGTTCGCAAAAGAAGCAACAACAATAAAAACAAAGTAGAATTATGAACATTTTAAAAAAAATTCGTTTCCTTTTTTTGTTTTCTGGACGTTGTAAACGCTAAGGTTTCTGTCTGGTTTTTACGATTTACGAAATGACAGCATCTCTTAATGCAAAAATATCTACTATGTTATTTTGAAGAACTTGTGCTGTAAATGTTTTTTGATACCTGTACATGTTCCTGGGTAGCAGCGACTGTTTGCATGTCCTGTTGTAGTCTGGCTCTCTCGTTAACCCTGTTTACCAGGGAACCAAATGAGAGCAAACATTGACGGCGGGTGCTGTCTTCGCGTTGTTGTTGACAAAGGTCCTAAAAATCCGCACAATTTACAAGGTGACTATTGCTGCAATCGTCATGAAGTCATCCAGCCTTTGTGTGCTAAAAGCACTTTACATGTTTCTTATTTATAAACTTAACAAAAAACTGTAAAAAACACCCTTCGCCCTCTTCAGGAGAACATCACACACTGACATTAGCATTACGATAATTATTTCAAAACTGGGTGGCCGGATCAGTGAGCAAAGGCACTCGAGTATAGTAATCCCCCGGGGAAAAACTCTAAATACTAAATAGAACGGGGTTTCCTTTGGAGAGTTACAGCAGGTTCGTGTTAGTTGTAGTTAAAATTCTTTCAGTTGTCCTACGTTTTGAGTCTGTGTCAAGCCAGTATCAGTTCCTATGTGTAGAAATTCTTGCTCAGCCTTTTTTATATGCCTTGATTAAGTTTTTTAAGAACAATTTCTCTGCGTTTCAAACTGATAATTCTGCTCAAGCGAGTTTGGCTTATTTGTCTTCTTTAAATATGTGGGGTTATTCAGAGCTAGACAGAAAAGTGTTTTACTGACTTACCGAAACAGTTTTGATGTACTCAACGGTTGGCGATGAAGCAAAAGCCAGTCCCATGAAAACTCGATTAAGCTGTTCCTTTGTGCTGATTTTATTTTCCTGGATCTTTTGCTTCAAGACTTGAAAAGCCTCAGAAGTTCCCACAGAAGATAGGACATCCAAAAAATATTTCCTGCGAAATTAGGAAGATAAAAGATGGTCAGTTATAGAGCTGAGGATAAATTGGATTCAAAGACCATAAAATTGCTGTTCCAAAATTCAGCTTTGTGAACATTGGCTCATCACTGGTAGTTGGTATTTTAGTAGTTTGTAGTTAGAAAGAGGTTGAAATTGTTACGTTAAGGGACAAGAACTTCATGAAACCGTGCTTAAGAAAGTTTGTAAAATGACCTCTCATAATTTTTACGATATCCTTAGCCGCTCGGCTGTTACTTTATATATAACCGCCATTAACTTTACCTCTCGGTTGGGTCATGTGACCCCAGCATTCTATCGGCCTGTTTTTCTAGAGTGTCTCTGTTGCTTTTCCTTAGCAGCTGGATCAGATCCATAAAAGTTTGTGCTGCCTGATGGCTGCCCGGATCTTTAACTGCCTCCCGCATTTCTTCTACAAGTCTTTGCGTCTACATATAAGAGAATATAACCCTCATTCAGATTATAGGTATCGTTGTCAAGTGGCTCCAGTCTCAAGAATCTGATACTGTATCATCATAATCAGATAAAAGGACTGTTAAATAGTTTTCATGTCTATTGTACAATATGACATGCTGTAGAGTTCTCACTAGAGATAGAATATCAGTTTTGATCCTTTGGTGGTCTGTCATTCACACGAATGTTACTTTCCTGTGCTGTGTTGTTTATCCTACACAATATTGTTTTAACTTTTGAGTTCGTGAATAACATCTTTAAGCGCGACTAACTGAAGAGCAATTTTATTTGAATTTTTTTTTTTTATTAAGTATAATATTATTGAATTGTTAAACTCGTAAGTTTCATTTTCCATCGCTCTCTGACAGTTCTCTCACCTGTTGAGCTAATTGAGTTTGTAGCTGGACATCATCGCGGACGCTTTTGTTGGGATCTTCAGCGGTAAATTGAAGGTTAACCTTCTTTGTCCGATCGGTTACTAATGAGAAAAAAGTTATTTATCAGTTATGCGTGTTCAGTTCTTCGGATACACATAAACATTGAATCATGAAAGTGATGAATTCTCTTGTTCATCTTCTGCTTCTTATATTTTGTTTTAATATACGATAAGGCGGAAAACAGATAGCTTGAAGACAATTATGATGATATATACTCACAGGCTTTTCCCACAGCATCTATTTTCTTAAACTGCAAGACTTGTCTTTTTATGAAAAAGAACATAAAATATGAACATCACATTTCTGTCGTTAAACATCAGCACAAGGAAAACAGAGCTGAACCTATAGCAACGTAGTCTGTGATTATGCCCTTCTTTTCTCCACACGTGTTTCTCAAAAAAGAAAAAGCGCCTCATGCA
Organism: Porites lutea; assembly: GCF_958299795.1. Classification (NCBI taxonomy): domain Eukaryota; kingdom Metazoa; phylum Cnidaria; class Anthozoa; order Scleractinia; family Poritidae; genus Porites; species Porites lutea. The sequence goes on from NC_133212.1 coordinate 23,994,375, forward strand.
GATGCTAAGTAGGCAGAGCACAATTTTGTAACACGCATCATTCGTGGGTAAAATTTTCAAGAGCTTTATTTGGTATTTTACTTTCTCAAACTCAAATTAATTCATGAAGAAAATACAAAGGAAATTAATGCTTAATGAGTGTTTGGAAATCAGATGAAAAACTGCTTGTTTTTGCATCCTTAATTTCTCCTTCAAAAATCATGTTGTTTGAGAGGTAATATCAAGCATTCGGCACAGTGTTTCATTACCAGATGAAACACCTTGAAGTTCCTCAAAAATACTCCGCTGCGCGTCGTATTTTCAACTCTCTTCTCAGTGTTTCATCTGGTGATGAAACACTGCGTCTCATGCTTGATGTATTACATAAATGGGATTTTTTTACCTGGCAGATGACTTGACCTCTTCCCCAAACCGAGAGAATGGGGTGAAGATGTGTTCTTCGTAAGTCTCTGTTCTATTGATGACGGAACCACCAATATTGGAACTTATCAAAGTGTGATCAATTCTTCCGATTGTTCTAAGGTATGGTGCATGGCCATTGCTCTGAAAGGGCAATAAACGTAAATTCCTAATGCGGAACTAAGGATAATACTATTTACAATTTTTTAAAAGGGCATGTTGAAAGTCAGTCTGAATATGATTCAGCTGCCTGTAAGAAAAGGCATGCAGGGTTACCCAAAATTTGTTGTAGGACAATTTACTCTTCTAATTAACAATATTTTTTTCTATTCAAGATTATTGCAGATAAAAACTAAGAAAACAAAACTTCTGAAAATCTACCAGAAATCTGCAGATCCTCTGCAGACATTCAAAACTGAACCAGAAGTTTTTCAGTCGCCTCGTCAAAGCTTGACTCTTACTACCCTGTTGTGCTACCAACAACTTTTAAGCTTAAAAAGACTAAAAGACTTGATCACTGCCATTAAAATGTAGGACTCTCATTAATTAAAACCTTAGTAACCACTTTGACAAATCAGAAAGAAGCAGAAATTCTAGTAATCCAATGTGAACTTGTAGCAATTACTTTTAGACAACACCAAACGCTGTAGAGCGCATGCCTCAGTGGTGTGCAAGTTAGTACAGCCTTCTTTAGTAGTTTACCCGGGTTCTCCACAAAAGTGACAGTTTATTTTTTTTTTGCTATAAACTTGCTTGAAGAAGTGCGCTTGATTGTTAAGGCACGCAACTGCAGTTCTTGGAGAGGAAAACTTCAAAAATTATTACATTGTTTTAAAAGCCGATTTACAGCATGCATTAGCTTACAATAATTGTTTTCTGAGTTACCTGTTGACAGTCGTCGCAACGCTTAGAATAAAATATGTTTCTGTTTAACTCAGGGCGATTTTTGCATTGATCATAGTTTATTAACTTGCTCAATTTAACAGATCGGTCTTTCTTGTCTGGCTGATTCTTGTCCGGGCTGATGACGTAGGACACTGGGCAATTACCCATTACTGTGGACTGTAAAAGGAAAGAAAAATTACGACGTATTTTTCGTCAAGGTTAATGTAATTACTATCTACCTATGGGACGGTCAAATTCCGTTAAAAATTTTCCGTTCATTTGTTTTCCACTTCAACCTTCCTTGGAACTCTTTTATCATCAGTCCTACTGAGGTGGCTGAGGGAGTAGTTTTGAGTATATGGTAGTTAGTTGTAAAGGAAAAAATGCCATATTCTGTCGAGGAAAACGTTAAAGATGAGGCTCGTAAGGCACTTAACGTTTTCATTTTGAAGTCCAATCTGTTCTGATAAGTGAGTTTTGAGCCTGTTGAAAAATATTTACTTGACTAATTAATATCATGAAGGTAAATTTTGAGTGGATATTTCCTAAAGGGCTTACTGACACGAGCCTCAGACTGAAAAAAAAACATGTTGAAGTTTGCAAACTCAAATGAATTCAATGCGGTGTCCTGTTCCTTTTTTTATTTTGTTACTGATTTACTTTCAGTTAAAACATTCTGGAAATCATTTCCAACCTCAAGCTGGTGCAAGATTTGCTTGTCTTTTTCTTCCTCTAAATTCATTTCTGGTGCGATTTGAAACAGATTAACCAGTCCACGTTTGATGTTTACGGACCATTCAGGATCCTGATTATGGGCACTGATTTCCTTAATCCTACCACCGTTAAAAACGACTTTAAATGGTAGCTCCAATGTCTTCAAGATCTTGTCATCAATTGCAGTTTGTTCCTGTTGTTTGGGATTTTGGTCGTTTCCAGTAACTTGATGAAATGAGATGTTCTCCAACTAAATTGAAAACAACAAACAGATTGTCTTTTTTAAGTGCTTTCAAGGTTTCGAGCAGAACCTCCTTTTTTCTTGTTTTTTCTTTGTTTTTTTTGTCTTTTTGAGTCAGCAGCCCAAACGTCTGGACTAGTCAATCTTGTTCTCACTCGTCAAACTGTTTTTTTCGAAGGCGAGCATCCTGTTATTAGTAAACCGATGGTCATTTCAACCCAGCCCGCTGTAGCAAGCGCACGAGCATTAGGCCTGGGTTGGAGCTATATCCTAGCAACATGTCGCGCATGCTCAAGAAAGATCTTAATTGATTCATTTTGATTCATGCAGAGTCTTTCTCGCGTACGCCAAAATCAAGCAAGCGGAAGAAAAGCTCTGCTGGCTGCAGGGTGCGTTTCGTTGTCCACGATGTAGTTGCGCATGGGAAAGAGAGCAATAATATAACTCCTATACGGTCTAATTATATGTAATATTATCGAAACAGCTACATAACAGAGAGGACCTCTTTGCTTCATTGCATTCAGTACAGTGCGCGAGACCCAAATTAGAGAATGACGTAATGTGTCATGCACGTTATTATTTCAGGTGATACATATATATTTATGTCTCTACAGATCTTGTAAAATACACACAGTAGACACATATTCAGTAGAAAAATAAAAATAAAAAACTGACCGTTATCTGCATCGCTGTGTTTTTAAAGAAATCAGCATGAACCTGAGAGTTCATCCTCAGTCCCAGGGCCTCGTCAGAACTGTGTGGAATAGATGTAATTACCTCGCTTTGGTAGTTGTACGTGTATCGTTGGCCCTCTAAGAATCCTGGAAACAAATGAGAAATTACATGCCTATGCGTATTTTCTGCGTTGTTCCAACACGAGCTTAAAAAACAGGATTTGGTTGAGGGATGTTCAAAACGGGAGACTTTTTTTACTAAGCGTCTTGTTAGAAACTGGTTGACTCGTTATAAACAGCAGCAAATCTCAAAAGTAAGTTTTCAGGCTCGCACAAGGAAAATGGAATCGTACTTACCTAATTGAAGGGACGCTACAGAGAAGGAAAAAGAAAGTGAATCTGGTCAAAGTCAAATTCATGAAACTGTATTAACAAAAAAACTAACGGGTTTAGAACTAAGAACCCGGTAGGAAAAGAATAAACCGAAAGGGAGAACTGGACGAGTGTTTTCGTTTTAAGAGAAGGACAGCTCTATTATTGTAGACGAAGTTGAGTTCACTTGGCATTCTATTGTTGCGCACGTTTTTATAATACCAACTCAGAAGTTAAACAGATGACCATCCTTGTCTATGCAGCTGTTTGTTGTAAACAATAATTGTTAGTTTTCTTTAAACATTGATTAAAACGTTTAGTGGAATTCGCAGCTTCTCTCCTTGCATTCCAAACTACACTAAATTGTTTTAGTAAAACAGTTTGCATTAAAGAAGGCTACCTCAATGGCTATTTTGTGCTTAGGGAAAGCGATCTTAAATGAAATAAGAAAACAAAAACAAAAACAGAAAAGAAAACAGCGCTCCTACTTACAAGCCGCTCCCAGGGATAGAAGAACAACTGTCAAGACATACATTTTGCAAATGACCTGTAGCGGCTGAGGCTTTTTCATCCTTTATTAGCCAGCTAGGGACATCACAGTTTAAGTAGAGCACGGCTTTTAGCATCCAATTGATTGTAGGTAGTTTTCAGCCAATCAAAAGACGCTTGCCTTTTTTAAAGAAACTTATGCCCACATTAACGTAAGTGTGTGGTTTAACCGGAATTGCGCCTTTGGAAACGAATGAAACCATTTTAGATTTATGTGACTTATTTAAGTGGCAAGACATATTTTACACAAAGTACTCTTAACATGATTTATTGCCAATGATTGCATCTATTTTTGAAAGGACTTCCGCGCAATAATCAGCCTTAACTGTGAAAATGCTGATATGTCGCAGCGTAATTCAGTTGTTTACCAAAGAATAAACGATTTATTGAGCAGATAAAAAGATTTCCAGTTATGCCTGCTGTCGTCCTAAAGTGTTCTCTACGAATTTTTATCTTCAAGTGTAATGAAAAGTGACCTGTAGGATATTCAAATTAAACGTGTCCGTCAAACAGGAAAACACAGCCACGGAAATAATACTTCATCATGGACTACTTCACATCGACCTCGCCCTTTCGGAACAGCACGTTTGAGTTCCTACCTCCCAGTTTTTAAAAGCATTTCAAAAATAGTACAAACCCAAATGTTTCGAACGTTGAGTATTAGAAACTAATTGTAAGAAAGATACAGCTTTATTTAACCTTTCCATATTTTCATGAGTAAGGATTTACAAATGTAGTAATGTCTTGGGGTATTTTAATGGAGAGTCTTTTCACTTGAAAAACCATTGTTACCGCAAACGTTAGTTTTAACAGCTCGTCCAGAAGCTTTCGTGACCTCACTAGTATCACGTTTTCTCTTTTGTTATATATTAACTCTTAACTGTTGACCTTATTAGCATAAATATACTTCAAAAAGAGATTAGAATCCGAGTTTGAGTATATATTTTAAGTGTATATTTATTTTTCAGAGTAACATTAGCTAATGTTTTTTAAAGTTATGAGTTGCATCTGTGATTTTTGGTCTACGGCATTTGTCTTAATTTTCGCGCAGAAAAGAATAAATCAACTTCCATCGGTGACAGCTGCATTGTTCAAAAATGAGTTGAAATTAATTCAGACTCACTGCATTACACAGCAATTGGCCCGTGTTACGAAATGATTGAGAGTTTTTTACCCTTAGTGAGAGGTTACTAAAAGCTCGACAGCATTACTGAAAAGAAAACCTCGGAAAAGTTATTTCAGTGAACTTAGCAGGCAAATTCCTTAAGAATAGCGAAGACCCGAAGAGAACCTCACAAACGAGTTTTTCTTTGTTAAGCAGTCGCGGGGCCAATATACGTCATTTACTTAAGTACCTGTAACCAACGTAGGCAGTGGTCCAGTTTCAGGGCCAATATCCAATTCACTGAAGGGTTTCATTGCAATTAACCTTGCCATGGAAGTAGCAGGACTCAGGGGTCACACTAAAAACTTCCTGAGTACCAATGAGTGTGTTTCTGTATACTAAAACTCCTTGTACAGTTATTTCACCCGTAGGCTATCCTTAACAACGAAAACTTGCCACAACAGTAAATGTTAAGACCATTTCCCTTGGAAAACGTTTGGGTGGTAAATGGCAGACAGTCCCTTTTTTCAATCGACATTCAACTTAACAACACACAAGTTAATGCTTTCTCATTTTATTTGCAAAACCCAGCACCTCACAAAATCCATTTACGTCTGAAAACTGTTTTAAATAAATTAAAAGTTTTGTTTTCCCTATTTCGGTTTCCATTTTTAAAACCTAAAATTGACACATGTAAAACGAATTATGTCTATTCTGTCATTCCCTAGTTTAAAAGCAATTTTTAAAAACATTCAAACAATAAAAAAATTAAAAATACTTAAACAAAACAAACTGTGAAAACCCCACTAAATCAAAAAGTTAGAAATGTTCGGTTCCATTTTCGTTGGTCCTTGAACTTGCCTTTTTGCCTCTGCAATGAAAAGAAATACCAAGAAAAGTTTAATCAGCCTTTTATAAAATCCAGTGTAGCCCTACTGATCCGTATAAGGTGTTATAAGTCTTAAAACAATGGATGTCACGTACAATGTTACATTTTCAGTGGTATCTTTTGCCTCTAGACGCTATCTTTTAAGCTTGATCATTCGAAGAAGATTATAAACTTTGATTCAGTTTTAAATCTACGGATGGAATTGTTAAGGCGGGTTCAAGTTACGTGCACGTGGGTAAGCTTTCAGTGAGACTAATCTGTTGCTTTCAGTGGTTCTTGTACTGTTTAAAAACGAGCAGAAGTGTATTCGCCAACTGAAGAGTTTTTAAACCTGATAATACACAACAGCGAGTTTTTTGAACGGCTTCAAAATCTCTGATATAGATCAACTCATTCTGCACTAATATTTAGATTTGTGGTTGTTTTGGTCTAAAAATTGGACGTAACGTTTAGTCTTTGTATTCTTTGTAGTCTTTGTATTCTTTGGTATCAGATATAAAAACACTCATTAAACATTTTAATTTTTTTTTGTTTTTTCTTTATGAATTATTAATGATTCTTGAACTAAATTTTGGAGTGTGGCTGACGAAGAAAATGATGCTAAGCCGAGTTATAGGTTATTTTGGTGGTAATTCGGTAATTTGAAATTAATCATGGAATTAAGTAATGAAGCTTCATACCTTTAACACTGTTGTCGCCATGACTGAATGAATTTCTGCAGGTTCTGCAGTTGGTCTTGTGGATCTCTGTAGTCATCCCATTGTTCGCCATCAGCATCACCACACAGGCCGCGAACGCGGCTGCGTAGGAGAGGGGAGGCAGAAACTTGGATACGGGGACCTTCGATAATGGCATACAGACCCAGCTATAAAGGAAAATAAATACATTTGTGCTTACATAAGTGCTTAAATGCGTTAGCTAACGCTGATTAGAAAAGGTTTAAGTTGGTTGATGAAATGCCTGAGTATGCTCAGGTGAGGAGGTCTATATTGTGAAGTTGGATGGAGTATCAGGGCAGGCCATTTAGAATAGACTCCTTGCGTAGTACTTCCTTAGATAACGGTTATTCAGTTGTACAAGGTGGTCCCCGAAAGCTGTTTAGCGGGGAAAATATTTCTTACTTTGGTTGAAAGGCGAATCTGAGTCTTGCCATCACTTGTATGAACCTTCTGCACAGTCGCTCCACCCTGCTTCGATTGGCAGGCCTTCTGACTGCATTCCTGTTTCTTGCCGTCAATCAGGATTGTAGAATCTTGCTTGACTTCAACCGTCTCCTTTGATTGCTGTTGTTGTTGTTGGATGGAAAGAACAACTGTCTTTTGTCCCTGCTCGCCAATCTTCGCAAAAAGCTTATGAAAACCAACAGGAAAGAAAGATCAGCTGGAATAGTTTAGTTAACCTGAATTGGTTTCTAGAGAGTGTTGTTTGCCCGCCATAACCTTTATCAAATCAGGGTTTGGACGGTTTTGGACTGTATTATCACATACTTTGGATTCCTTTTCAGTTACACTATTCAGAATTATTCTGTAATTACCTGCAATCTTCCATTATTACCTTCCCTTTCTGGGTACAAGTGAGATGTGTCTTTCTTTTTTTTTTTTCAAAAGGATGAAATTCGTTCGTTTCAAAGGATGAACGTTGTAACCATTTAAGTGACAGTATTTCAGTGATACTGTTCGTTTCATTGATTCCCCTAAAGATAATGTAGTTTTTCAAACTTGGAATTTAGGGTTCCCAACTTGTATTGATGTAGGTGATCCGTTTAGCTAAGCTGAACTGCTGAGTAGGCAACACCTCTTGGTATAACTCTCTATAATGTTCACACAACTGTTAAAAGAATGATTAAGTGGCAAACTAGCCAAGGAGGCGAACATCTTGCTCAGGTGAAAACCTATTCTGAGTCTAAAAGAAAGTTCCCCCTTGGAATGCATGAAGCAACCATACCTGAATCCTACTCTGTTTGCCTTTCCTATGCTCCTGTACCAGTGTGTAAAGACACTCTCCCCTGATGTTGTGCTGGTACTGCTGATGATCAAACACCTTGATAGTCTGATCTTGAACTTCACAACGAGCTAAAAATATATGCAGCAAACCAGAGGGATAAAAATTTAATTAGAACTTCCAGGAAAATAAGAATGAGACATGATATAGACCGCGAGAGGTCGCCCTTCTTTCATCAGAGCCACGCTCGGCGACCGTTTACGAAAGGGACAACCCTCGGCGACTGAAAAAGTAAAATCAGGCGAATTAACGGTATAAATGAGGAGAGATTGGGGCGAAGAGAGGAGAAAGGGCGATTCCTTTTTTTCTCTCTCTTCGCTTGGCCCTTCGCCCTCATTCCTCGCGGCTTCGCCGCTCTTCTCTCATACGTGTTCTCAAACTACCGTGGCTCAAAAGAACTTATTTCTTGTGAGAAATTGTCATGTTTATAGACTTGCTACACCACTGATTTCTTACCGTAATAGTAGTTCCCCAAATCCTTTAGGGATTGAGGCAGCCGTTCAATTCGAACTGGGAGGAAAAAATTGGTTCTCACTGCTTCTGCATCCGGTGTTTTGAGTTTTAAATCAGCAGTAAGTGGTGTCGTCAGTTGAAATTCAAACGCAATCTGTTTGGGTTTCTGTTCTGTGCGTCTGATCCAAGCAAACTGTTGGAGGACGTACCAGATCTGAGGCTGCCAGTTATAGAAGAATTTCTTCCATTCTTCTGGAAGCTGTGAAATGAGTAAAAAGTAGTGGATAAAACCTTTCGCTGCTGAAACAAATAGTTATAGCTTTCTTCAGGTTTCTTCAGGCTTTCTTTTCGATATTCTAAGCCCTAAGGAATGTCCTAAAAAGCCAAGAGACCGGGGGAGGTTATAAGCAGTACTCACCCTCAGGGAAGGAGTACTTCCTAAGAAGGTCTATACCTTTTTCAGGCTTCCGGTTTACGGGTATATAAAGGGGTAGGGATTTCAATAGTTGTCATTTTCGGTCTCTTAAAGGACCCAATAGGACCAACAGATGCATTTTATGGCAGCGAAAAAAGTCGAGAAAACGTTGAGGTTTTGTGATCTATTCATATTTTAAAGACAGCGCACTGACAGTAGTTAAAGGAGATGCAAAGGTCTTAACTAAGTATGTGAAAGGGGTACCATTTGTCAGTAGAAAGTATGTAAAAGGGTTACCATTTTTTAATCGAAGGTATATGAAAGGGGTACCTTTTCGGTCGTAGGGGGTTGGACCTCGAGGCGGGGCCTCCGCGTATAACACTTTGTTGAGTGAAAGTGTACTCACCTCCGTCCATTGCGCTTGCAAGTGTAAATTTTTGCCCTGGTTCTGAATTTGTCCCGAGGCTGTGATCTCATACTGTGCTTTACCTTTTCCAAACCGTACTGTCAATCCGTCGCGGTTTGCTGTAACTTTCATACTGCAATCTTCACAACCCTGGACTTGCAGCAGTTTAGACTCGAACACCAGTTGCTTTTGGTTACCTTTCCTGTAAGTCACTTTATACGGGATTCGTCGCTGGACGGTTTTTGACGAGGCAATGATTTCACCATCGGCTTGCATTGCTATAGAACCAAAGCAATAACCATTAACCTTCGAAGGGTGCTCAAAGATTTTAGCAAAAAAATATTCAAACTTCTCAGTAAAATACTAACAATAAAATTTTGTGTATTGCCTCAAGTACATGTGTACACGAAGTTTTGACCGGTTTCTGGATAACTGATCACCTACCCCTCACCTACGTCTCATTTAACACTTAGTACTCACTTAGGCAAAATTGTGACTTAGGGGAGGGGTAGGTGGTCAGTTACCCAGAAACCGGTCAAACCTTCGTGCACCGGATACAGATGACGTAAAACAAAAGACCTCTTTCTTTTCTGTTCAGAGAAAATTCTGTTTGGTATTGTTTCATGGTCTTTGTTCTTTGTTCACGTCATTTGTGTCCGGCTTACGAAGTAAATACCCAGAAACCTCATCTTTCTGACCTTTTTCATCATTCTTGACTACGCCTGTCAACTGAATTGAGGCTGGTTTGTCGGAGGAAGGTTCCATAGATAAGCGAACATCTGTTTGACCGAAAGCTGAAAGGACTGGGATTTGTTGAAGTCTTAGTGATGGAATGTCGGGGACTTGTGCTGCTGCGCACAACTGAACACCGAACATATCCTGACCAGCACAAGACTTTTGCACCTTAGAAAACAAAGGAAACAACTGAAGTGTTTGAAAATTTGCCATTTATTCCTGGACGAAAACATATAGGTCGGCTGCCAATCCACAAAAGGGGACCAGGTAGTTTCTTTCGTAGTTAGTTAACTGCTGAATTATTTCGTGGGTTTGTCGCTACTAAAAATTCGATGTCTTTAAATCTAAGAGGGACAGCTCTCTGTGTTTGGTTTTGGTGCACAGTAGAGGTGGAAATCATCCTTTGTAGTAGTCATTGATGTCTTCAATCATTTTGTCACTGCACATTCTACGTACTTCTTCTGAATTTATCGAATGTCTACAACTAGATTCGACATAAAACTGAAAGAAATAAACCGTCATATTACTTTGTTCTCCAATTTTTTTTTTCAAGATTTGACTTACTCGTTTAAGATGGCTAGTGGTTAGGTCCATGGAAATCTGTTGTTCCGTGCGCTCACAAGTCTCTGGGTTATATTGTTCAGCAAATCCCTGCGTACTTGCCCTTAAAATTAATTTACAGAGAAAATCTTACATTTGACGTTTATCTTTCTTAGTCCGAGAGTCCTGGTTCAGACAGAGCTCAAAATGCCCTTATTTTCACTTGTAGTGGGTTTTATTAAATCGATATTTCAACTTTTCATCCCTAGGAGGAAATACCTACTGCCTCCCCGAAATCCTTGGTTCATCAATATGTGGTAATCAACCTACAGTATTTATTAAGTCAAGATTCAGACTCAAAAGCGTTAATTCCCCCCTGTTGGAGATTTTATTGCTATACTTTTTGACAAGAGAGCCTAACAACTAATCACGATGACTTTTACTTTGAAAAACTAATGTTTAATGTAGAAGCGCGTTCGACAGAAACCTACAATGTAGAAAAACACCAAAAGAAAACGCTTCGAGAGGAAACCTGTTGTGTACACTTTTGTCTTGATTGACTTACTTGACATGCGCGACATCTCGACGGTCTTGTGGAATGTTGTAGGTTAGTTTGTACTGTTTTCCAGACTCCACTGTAAAGTGAACTTTCTGATCAGACTGTGCAGTCTTTCTCATCCGTAGTCCAACGCGCAGATATGGAGTATGGATTCCAATGCGAGAATCGGCGTGGACATGAACACTGAAACAAAATATCAGTTGTCCAGTACCTCACATAAACTTCTCAAACTCATTAATAATTCATAAAGAAAATTCAAAGGAAATTAATGTTTAATGAGTGTTTTGATATCAGATGAAAAACTGCTCAGTTTTGCATACTTAATTTCTCCTCAAAAATGATTTTGTTTGAGAAGAAATATCAAACATTCGACACAGTGTTTCATCACCAGATGAAACACCTCGAAGTTCGTCAAAAATACTCCGCTGCGCGTCGTATTTTCAACTCTCTTCTCGGTGTTTCATCTGGTGATAAAACACTACGTCTCATGTTTGATATATTACATCTAATTTCAGTGGTCGAGTAAAAAAATATTGCCTTTTGTTTTCGGGGATAGGAGCACCGTTAAGTCACCGTTTCTATTGTTTTCACAGCCAATTGTGTGAACCGTTCAATGAGGTGCTGCTTGACCCCAAAATATAGAAAACTTGCTACATGAACATTTACATGTCGGATCCTCTAGAAAAAGAGCTGTATCTGTCAAATTGTCACAGGAGACGTTTTTTCACCCTCAAGCGATAAAAGAAGAATAAATAAATAAATAAATCTACAGTCATAATTATCTGGATTAGTGTAAGATTCAGGGGAAACTGTCCAGTCCCTCCTCTCCTCTCCGCATACACTCCCGCTGGGTATCCCATCGTCTCCCGCGCGCTTTCATTTTTTCCTCAGGTGCGGAGGAGAGAGCCAACCCTTCCCAGCGTTAATCCAGCGTTAAGTCTAACTGCTCACTCAGGATACAATGTTAGGTTAGAGGAGGGATCGGTGGGGAAAATGAAGAGAATGAAGTTTCTGATCTGAGGCCTGTTTCTCCAAAGTCCCGATAACTTTTAGGGGGCCAAACAGCTGTTTTGTGTTTGCCGGGTTTGCATTCAAGATCAAAGGTTCAATAATTTTAAGAATGGCAAAAGAGAACTATCAGTTAACAAACCAAAATCGTCCGGTTTGTGAGCTAGGAACTACGCTACTATATTCAACTGGTTTTGATTTCAAAATTTGCCTTCGGACCTGAAAAGTAACCGGACCTTTCGAGAAACGGGCCCCTGATTCGTAACCAAAGACTCCCAAACGACTGTCGGACGCTCTAACCACCGATAGGCGACCTAAAGAAGGAACTTATTACTGGTAAGGCCATTTATTAAGTTTTGTTTTGGGGTACTTCAAAAACTGAATCTACGAACTGAGAACTAATGGCTTTGAATGGTTCGAGAACTGAGCTAATGGCTTTGGCTTATAGTATAAATGTTTTTACCGTGGATTAATCTCGACGTTGCCGTTAAATTTCTTGAAATACCAGAAACTTAGTAGTGATGCTCCGATGTTTACATTTGCGACTGTGTTCATTCTGAGTGCAGCTGAAGACCTGAGCTGTAAGTCCAGCGGAATTCCTGCCAGTGTTGGGAGGATGTGTCGAGCGTTAGCAAGCAGCATTGCCTTTTGTTGGTTTTGGTTAATGGCAACACCATCTTTAGAAATAACAATACCTGAAGGATAACAAAACAAAGGAAAAAACTCCTTTTTAGTTGTTTTCACGATGTTTCTTTTGAATCAATAAACGGTTGCAAAGTTGTAAATAAAATCAAGTTTAAAAGTCAAGCCGTCTAAGGTGCAGGCCATAGCCAAGAAAAATGACAACTGTGGATGTAGTCAAGTATAAAAGAAAAATGAGCGGGGGCTTACGGTATATAGGTGAGAACTCATGAGAGTAGTTAGATCAGCAGTTTACCTAGACTCGGGTATTCAATACGATCTTTCTTTCCAAGAAGCAGATCTGCAATATCGTTTGCGAGCTGATCGACATGCTCTTGCGTCAATTCTGCAAACTTCACTTCGTCACCAAACAGTTTCATGTAAACAGATGCACGTTGTTGTTTCTTCTACAAAGAATTAAATACAAGGCTTTGTCAAGGTCGTATCAGTATTTCCTACGTTGTCGACAGAAGGTCAATGAGCAACTGGTATCGAGGTACCTTTTAAATAAAAATTTCCACAACAGCGTCAGTGTCTATGTTCTTTGGAAAGGAGGACAGTCATTTTTGCCTATCAGTAAGGCTCTATACAACGAGGGTTGGATGAGGGATTCGTGGACCCTCCCCTTGGTATGGCCCCTATTTTTCTTGACCTTCCCTTTGGTATGGCCCCTGTTTTTCGTGGACCTTTTCCTTGCTTTTCCTTCGTATGGCCCCTATTTTTGTGTCATTAACCTCTCTTTCGATGCGTTCTTTCATTTTCAAAAAAGTCTATTGTTAGTGAATTTTCGATCAAATCAGAAATACGAGGCTTCTACTACAATCGATGAGGAAGCCGTTGAAAGTAATATATGTTGAGTAAGATGTCTTAATGAGACTGTGCGCGAGTTTTTGAACTTTTCTAGTCATAAAAAATGAAAGACTTACCGCTTGCTTAACTGAATAGCTTGGGCGGGTCGTCATTGGACGAGTTGTAGGACGAGTCGTAGGACGAGTTGTTGGACGAGACGTTGTTTGGTGGTAAGTGTTCTTTTTCGTAGAAACTGATGGGGTTGCAGTTGCACTGCGGCGCCTAGACATAGACTTCGAAACGACGCGAGTTGAACGTCCTGTTGGTTTCTCAGTAGTGTTGCTGTCGTCATCAGAAACTTTGCCGCTGAACCAGGAAGACCAAAAAGAATCAAGTAAAGATCGTTTCTGTCGCCTGCGGACCTTGGATATAACTTGTTCAATTACATCGTCTAAGTTTTCAACACGAGAGCCAAACTGAAAGCAATAAAAACGGTAGAATACATATGGAATGATAAAATTTGAAGGAAAAAAATTCAGGCAGAAATTATTATTTTATTTCTGAGAGATCTAAAAACATTATCTAATACTAAAGTTTTTAAAAAACAATTGAGCCACAGAGTGGCGGACGGAACGTTGAAGCTGGAATCCTTTGTAATCACTCACAGTCAGCATTAATCTAAATCCTTTATCAGCGCGGTAGTGCGCCTATTTTTCAGTAGTTTTTTTTTCTTTGCACAGAACTGAACGCTAATGTTTCAAACTCTTAATCTTCCACAACAAAGTCAACGTAGCCTGAGTGAACAGCCGACGTCTCGCGACGCCGCCACTGGTTTCCTCGTTAAGTGACGTCTGAGGAATGTGCGCAGAGATTCCATACTGATGACCTGTCACTACCAAGATGTCGGTAGTTCTTCTGATTGGATGAAACAAATTTAAACCAATCAGAAGCACTACCCAGATGTGGGTAGTGACGCGTCATCAGTATGGAATTTCTACGCTTGTTAATCAGACGCCATTTCGCGGGGAAACCAGTGTTAGCTTCGCGAGACGTCGGCTGTTTTCTCCGGCTAATACAGCACGGCGTAGTTTATTTATTTTTATTAATTACCTCAATTGCATCCATCTTGTAGCCCAGTAAGCTCAGCCGCAATCGTGCATTCATGTTTCTGGGAAGCATGCTATCAGGGACATTGAATTTGTTCGCCTCGAACTCAAATCCCGCCTGGAACTTTTCTGTTGAAAAACCAAAGTCAGTCTTATCAGAGATGTCAAGTTGTTAAAATGCAAACAATTCAATGACCAATCACAACACAGAATTCATGATATTGACTGAAGTGCGGATAACTTGTATGAGGAAGGTAACACTGATCAAAGCAAATCAACGGTGCGGGGGGATTAGTGACTTGCCCCGCCTTCTCCGCCGAAAAATCTGCCCAATGTGTGTAGTGATGCTGCTTAGAGTATGGTTGTAACTAACTACATGTAACCGTAACGAAAGGAAGTATGTGACAAAGACAGAAACGTTTATTGAAATCGTCATTCTCTTCCGGCCGTGTGTTCTATATACCAACCTGAGTACTGCGCCCATCTCATTCCTTTGGAGTATTCCAGTCCAAAACTCATTCTTGGCAAAACTCTCATTGCCAGACGGGCCTGCATCGACCTGCAACAATCGTCGGTTCCTTTCTCAATAAGGCACATAACAGCAATTCCGAAGTTAATATTTCTCTCCTGTCACGCTGAAACTTAGTATACCAGAATTGTCGGTAATCCATACCGAGAGAAACGTCTTCAGTTTTGTTTTAAACCGTTCTGGGACTGTTTGCTGTCATTGTAAGCTTGGGTAGACTGCTTACAGTTGTTGTAGAGTATGGCTAATTGGGTTAGACGTCAGGAGAACGCAACCTTAACTGAACTCGTGAAAATCCTGGGTACGAGCACTAGTCGATTTTAGTGTTTGGTTCAAGCACCGGATACAGGAATACGTACGTCATAGACTGCGTGCGAAGGCGCGACCTTCGAATTCTGGTTCTCAGGTTTTGTTGCGTCGCATGAAACATGTTTGGATGGTACGGGGGATATTTAGAAAATTAACAGTTCAAACGACAACAAAACCCAGCTGGACATTCTCTCTGTTTGCAGAACTAAGGCAAAGTGATAGGCAGGCGATCTAAAAATTGTGAATTTACCTTGGCGAGTTGGAATTGGAACCAACAGAAATCTCAGTATCGTTTGTAAACACGTGTTTTGCAAAAAGAGAAATTGATTACTCAGACTGAATAACAGACTCGATAACCAGCGACCGTAACAGCTATTTAAAATTTCAAAATTCTGTCTGTTGTGTTCAGTTCATTCAGAGAATGAACATAACGTTGCACTTTCTTGTACTGTAGGAGCTACATTTTACTTCACTGATACATATACTAATTTTCACTAGGCTTATGTTTGAAAAAAGGCTAAAAAGCGATAAGATACTGCTGAGTTTTCGCTTTTGATAAAAATTGATCGTGGCTCCGTGAAACCCTTTCTCTCTTATTAAACTCGTTATACACTGAATTAGTATAGGTAATAGCATGATTTGTAGTGATATTTGGCATAAATACCACGAGTGATATTTCGAAATTATCATACGTAATTTTGAAACAATTTTGAAATATCACAAGTGGTATTTATACCAAATATCACGTACAAATCATGCTATTATCTGTTTATACTACTACACTGAATTGCACAAACTTCCCCACTCACTTATCCACTTACTTATCCCCGAGTCTTAGTGGCTTGACTTGCAATAAAAACCATTACACTGGTTATTAGATTGTTTGTCAAAGTTGGGCCCATTAATTACCTGGTTTTCATGAGCACATTGCTGTGATAGGCGAGTGAGAACAGATGAGAGATAACAAAAGATGCAAGTTGGTTGCTGCGAGGGCCTTGTTTTTGATTGATCATCTCACGCCTTAGGGTATTGGCTAAGAGTTGCATTGTAGCAAAGTTCGGTTTGGAGTTCAGCATCAGCAGGAAAACAGCCATTCGAAGTTCTGGATTTTCTTTCGCATCAGCAAAAGTAGAAATAAGCTTTGGATAAGTCTGCAAATATATATGTTTGAAGATGATGTAAAAATTGTTTTTTGCACAATCCTGAACACATTAGTAGGACATATCTTTTCCCACAATTTTGTTGTAGTTTGTACGGACTGTCATTAATGTTATTTTTTTTATGCCGAACCATTAGCTAAAAAGGTTAATTCTTAATGCGTAGAAGATAAAGGTTTTTGATGTTGTTAACTTTGTTGTTGTTATCTGATTTTTGTTATTCTGTGTTTTATTTTCTTCATTGCTCTGTCTTGTCACTGTTTTTAAGTAGATACTTCAGAAGAATTGCCACTCATCTGCTCCTGTTACCCTGATGGAGACTGGTGTTGGCCATTGGAATAACCATAATAACTTATCTACATGTTGTTTTAGTATTCCATATTAGGTTTTCAAGCAAATGCCTTATTGAGTGATGTTGTGTCAAATTTCCCAAACAGCGGTGGAAGAAGTAACGACTTGAATCTCAAACATTGTTAAGGGTCCTGCCCCTTCCGAGCTGTGGAATGACCGAAAACGAACATGTTTATGATAATAAGATATACTGAGTGTGTTAAACATGGACCCACCATAATAACTGAACAAGCTAATTGAAATCACTTACTTCTTCTCTAGACTGAGAGACAATGCGTCTAAGAGCCCATACACAGTTAATTCTGATGTGGAGGGACTGTGTCTGGTCCTTAATGTTGTCAAGAAGCTGTTGCTGAGCCTCTGTTCTTCCTGCATTCCCAAGAGCCTTGATATAGGTGAGTCTGTTTTGTTGTGATGTTTTAGGGTCTTTAAGTCGGTCCAGTATATCCTGGAGGCAACAACAGTTTCAATGAGAAATGTTAGTTAATTAATTAACAATGCCGCATGATATACACTGTAGTATAAACATGTAACGGTTATAGCGCTGGGTAGCAGTTCTTATTCTTACAAAACATGGACACAGTTTAATGGAACTGTAAATTTTCCGCTTGATCATAATTTGCTTTGTGAATATCACCATTTTTTAATCGCTTAAACCGTGAAATGCGACGAGCTGTTAGCAACGAAACAATTGAAATAAAACGATTGATTTTATGGCCTTAATAATTATAGCTTGGATTAACCTAGGATTAAAAACCCCCTTTAATGAATGCAATGAATGGTGTTCAAACCTTAATACGCTGCTGACAGGTAGTTACAGTTTTTGTATCCTGCTGTAGATTTGATCGCTGGTTAATCTTGTGTACAAGGGCCCCAAAAGAGAGGAAACAGTGGCGGTGATTCGTGGTATCCTTAGATGCGGCAAATTGTTCGCAAAGCGCCTAAAAGTGTAAAATATATAACAGGGTCAATACCGAAACGTTGTGGGGGGAGGGGGGGGGGTGTTTTTTTTTCTTCTAAACTTTGGATCATGAATGCCATAAGTGAAACATTAGATTATCAGAGTTAATTGATTGAGCAGAGGAATCTTTCACAGGAACTAGTCTATGAAGCAAACCTGTGTTGTTTATGCATTAAGTACTACGTTTTTAGTTATGTAGTCTGTGACATTTCTTAGGAAATTGGTCTATACAGTGTTCTTACAATTCACCAATGGAAATTAGGTCCTTGATCTAAAGCACTACTAATTAATTATGGGAAACATAGCAACAACATGTTGCAACTGTTTGTCCGTTTGTTTTGTTTGTTGGTTTTTCCATGCTCAACAGAGTTTGATGACTACTTAATCTTAGAGTCCGAACAGTGTTGTTAACTCAAGCTATGAATTCTAACCTACCCAAACAGCCTCAATATGGTCAACGGTGGGTCTAGGAGCAGAGGCTAATCCTAGAAGCATTCGTTGAAGTTCTTCTTGTTTGCTAATTTTCTTGTCCTCGATGATCTTTTGCTTCAAGACTTGGAAAGCCTCAGAGGTGCCCACATAAGACAGGGCATCCAAGCAATATTTTCTGGAAAATAAAACACGAATTTCTGATAAGGCTATAATAAATGTTTATTGTCACATCTTATTTCTGGACGAGATCAACTATTATTTTTTATTCGAGGAAGAATTAAAAGGATCATAGCTCTTGACTGATCGGTGCGCAGGAAATCACTCAGTTATTGTAAAAACACTCATAGAACATAGCTTTCGACCAATAAGCGCGTTAGACGTTGCTCAGTTAGTGTATAACAGAAACTGAAAACTGTTGACTTGCAGAAATAGTGTGTTGTCTTCTTTGACTATTAGCAAGAAGTAGTAGGTAGAGTTAGATTTGCAAAAGCTGGCTTTAGAATAACTATAGGCTCTGTGATCACAGTCTCTCTTGCTGAATCATATAGAGGCCCTTTCATCTGTACCTCTCAATTGGATCCTGTTTTTTAAGCATGTTATCAACCAGCATTTTTAGTGAGTCCTTGTTACATTTCCTTAACTGTAGGACAACAGCGGTAAACTTCTGCGCTGCCTGCTGTCTGACTGGATCTTTAGCTGCTTTGCACATTTCTTCAATCAATATTTGTGCCTATGAAAATCAAAAAGCATTGTATGATCAAAGTTTTTTTTTATCCATTGAGGACATAATTATGGCTGATTTATCATCTAGTAACTAATTGAGTTTTGAATAACTGGGGTCCCAATTTGAGATGTATAAACCTCTTATAGGACGATTTTCGAGGGATTTTGAGCAAGGCCAATAAATGCAAAAGTACCTTACCATAACCACTCATAGAAGAGCTACTATAAATTGACTGATACTTTACCACAATTCTAAATTCGGTTGACGTTTCCTGGCTATCTCACCTGTTGAGCTAATGACTGCTGGTGTTGAGCGTCATCGCGGGCACTTTTGTCGGGATCTTCAGCGGTACATGTCTGGCTGATCAACTTGGTCACTTCAGGGGCTAATTAAGAGAAATAATTTCTGATCATTTGGTTATTCTAAAGTTCATTTAATACTCTCACATGTTCATTTTTTGACGGAAACATTTCTTATACCATCTATGGATAATGGTACCACTTTCACACACCCAGCTTAGAACTTTGAATCCCTTCTAACTCCTGTAAATGCACTGTCTTATAATAATCACAAAAGCAGAACGTTTTCTCAGCATTTCTTCATGGCCATAAAATGCATCTCTTAGCTCTTTGAGTCTTTTTACATACCGAAATGACAGATTTCCCTGCCCTTTCTATATACTTCAGGTAGTGAAATCCCTACCCTTTCATAAGTAAAGCCTGAGGTACCTCTCTCTATAGGCAGTTATAGGAAGTACTCCTCCCACCCCCCTGGGGTGTCACTTCACCAGTTTCTGCTGAAGTTAATAGTGTTCTTACCAGACTGCGGCAGCATTGCGGCACTGTCGCCTTTTTTCGGGAAATGCTGCACTATAGTTAGCCCAAGGACTCTCAAGGCGCAAAGAAGGAAAAGAAACCTACTACAAAACGTACATAAGCAAACGTACACATACCTACATTTCCTTATAGTATAAGCCAAAATTTAATTGGTTATGGCATCTTTAGAAAACACCCAATCAGTTGAGTTAACTGTATCTAAAAATTGTGACCCACTGTTCTCTCTCATGACCCCCTTTTACCTTCTGTATGGGTCTCGTGGAACTTTGAGAAGTAAGAGATATTTTTAACAACTTGTGATACTTACAATCTTGTCCCACAGCATCTGTTTTCTGGAACTGTAGCATTTGTCTGGTTTTGTTGAAAGGAACAGAGAGACTCAAAAAGTCAGTGAACTTTAAAACAATAACAGAACTGTCTCTTTTGTAGTTTTCTGTCAATCTTTGTACATTCACCTCCTTATTTATTTCATTTTTGTTCTTTGTGTAGGATTTATGGATTGGAAATATCGTAACTAAAGAGTAAACAATAGCCTGGTCATTATTCAAACTTAAAGCAAACACCCACCACTCATTGTGACCTTTTTCAGCTAAAACTTATCTTAGAAGAATATTTGCTCAGGCTGTAATGACAGTTGACAACTTTTTTATAAGAATTCTTACAATCTTTTTGAATTCCATGCTTACAATATTATTCAAAATCTAAAATCATCATCATATGCAGTTAACAACCTTATATAAAATTTTGTTATTCAAAAGGGCTATGATAAGGCTCGCTCTTAAGAACAATACTGAAATTTCTGGCAGTATTTCAAACCTTGAATACTGTATTGAGTCCAGATTAACGATAGAGCTTTCTATGAGTAGCCAAAGATACATCTGAATTCATTGTGCTAAGTCTCTAAGTAAGTCCAATGTATTCTCTTTGGTACATGAAAAACAGGTTTGGTAGCCAATTACAGCAGAGACAAGTCTTGTATGCATTTAGAGTATAGCGCATTATGGGATAACTATAACATATTTGTACCTGGACGATGCAGTGACCTGTCCTCCTAACCGAGAGAATGGAGTGATCACGTGTTGTTCAAAAGCCTCAGTTCTACTGATGACGAAACCATCAACTTTTGAGCCAGTCAAAGTGTGGTCAATTTGTCCGACCGAGCGGAGGTATGGTGCATAGCCCAGGCTCTGAAAAATAAGTCGGTCATTATAACGCGAGGTTAATCGCACCATGATGAGTGCAAAATTAATTTTTACGAAACGTTTCCCTTCTAGTCTGTTTCAGTCTCTCAGATAGCGGGGATGACGCGTAAGTGAAAGGCACACAAGAATATGACCACGTGATCCGGGAAAAGGTGGCGATGGTCCTTCCTTTCCCCAGTTTCAACCCGTTTTACTTTCTTTTTCGCGCTTTCTCAATTTCGGGCATCGGATTATCTCGGAGTCTGACTACTAACTGTCTTTTTTACACATGTACAAACCTTTTAGTCAAAATCTGATCCTAGTATAAAATAGAGGATGGTTGTAACGCAAAAAAGAAAAATTGCTCTATTACAATATCAGTACATCTTTAAAGTATTTGATTCCATCTTTACCTGCTGACAGCCATCGCAGTTGCGGCCATAAAAGGTATTCTGGCTAAACTGAGGGCGTTGCCTGCATTTCTCATAGTTGATCACCTTGGTTATCTTGCAAACTTGGTCTTTCTTTCCTTGTTGGCTGTTCTCTAGGTTGACGACGTAAGATACCTGGCAATCACCTACTGCTGTAGACTAGAAGACGAAATAAATATTTGTTTCTGTTATGACAATGTTAATGCAAACCACTTCGTGGTATGAGACTGTCCAAGTCCATACAGTCTACGAATTTGCCATCTGCACATCTCCCATAATATACGTTGTCCCCCCCCCCAAAAAAAAAATTCTGAGTAACCTTTCTTCTTTCATTTCTCCTGGGTATTACAGTCGTCCCAAGAGAAATTGAAGACAATGCTTATGCGAACTTTTGTGGGCCAAAGAAGATTTATTATTGGAGATGTGCAAATTGCAACTAAGACGAGAAAGATTTGGATACAGTTTTACAGTCAAATCTAATTATCAGCCAACGTCTTCTAACCTCGTGCTGGGTAATGAACTGTTTTCCATTTTTCTCCTCCAGTTTTATGTTCGCTGAGATCTGGAACAGGTTAGCGAGACCTCGTTTGATATTCCGCGACCATTCTTCATCTTTAGGGTGCGCTTTGATTTCCTTAATGCTACCATCTTGTGGCTTGAAACCGACTTTCACGGGTAGGGACAGTTTCTTTTGCATTGCCTGTAAGATCTTCTCATCTGCTGGTTTCTCTTGTTCTTTGGAGTCTCGGAGGTTTCCAGTGACTTGAAGGACTTGAACGTTTGCCAGCTAATGAAATATAACCAACGAAATCGTTATGGGTAAAATGTAATTTCATTTTAAATATTTCTTTCTGTGAAAACAAGGTGGTAATTTCGTGGGTATAAACCAAGCTAGCCCGAGCTCGATTGGAGGCAATGGCAAATCTTAAATATTTCATACTATTATCCTTGGGTTTGGATTGACACAAACTGGATACAATTATTAAGTCTAAGTCTCGTTGTTTCGTTTAAACTAACACTGATTACGAATAATAACATCAGTACGTCAAAAGAAAAAGAGATGAAGCTGACAAAAGAACGACAAAAACAACGAAAGTGAAGAAAACTGGAAGTATACTTTCACTGTTTAGATATTTTCCTATAACTTAGGCTTTGTCTAACCCAAAGATAGAAAATAAGAATTTAGTAAGTAAGGACTTGTCACTTTTAATTAATTTCTCTTCCACCCCTGGTCCCCACCACTCTCTTCCAATGTTGTTCCGTAAAATTGGATCACTGGCAGGGACAAGGGTGAATAGATCGAGTTGGTGAGTCAGGGCTACCTGATAGAGAGCCAAGTTGAATTTTCAGTTGAGCATTAAAATATAATCAATAAAATGAGGCGCTAATACGTTTTCACTCTTTCCAACCATGCCGCAATCTTGTCCATGATGGCTGGACTACTGAACTACTTAGCACTAACCGTGATCTGTATCTCCGTCTTCTTTATTACGTCAACATGCGCCTGACTTTTCACTCTCAACCCCAGGGTCTTCTCGGAACCAGTAGGAATGGCATGTGAAACCTCGCTTTGGTAGCTGTACGTGTACCTTTTGCCCTTCTGGAAGCCTGGAAACAAAAATGCTATCTTTTTTAGTTATAATTAAACGTACATGATATATGGGCATCAGTAAGAAATCCGTCTAAATTGTTTTTAAAACCCGGGAGATTTTTTATAATACAGGCCAGACATCATTTCCACACGCCAAAGTTCAAATGTAAGAAATGAAAAATGAAAGGAAACTAGGCAAAGTGAAAAGAAAAGTTTAAGTGATCTTCTTGTGAGATTTTTTCAGCTCATAAGTCATTCGCGTGAGGAAAGCTCACATTACGAGAGGTTCTTTCTTCGCTGGGATAGTAAAAGTACACAATAGTATCAGTTGTTACTTACCTAATGGCATCGCAGCTGAAAAGAAAAGAAAAAAAGAATTGTTAACATGAAATGATTAAAGCCTAAATACAAATTTTAAAAAAGAAACACGCGGAAAGCGTTTGTCTTTTAGCTTAGTGTATATTCGAACTCGTGTGCTATGATACGCCAATAATAAAACTACATCATAAGAATATAACTTGAAGTTTTGGAAAAAGATAAACTCAATTTTTAAGCTTTCAGTACTACTATACTACATGTACAAAGATTGAAAAGTGTTAAATAATACTATAGGCTTTTTGTACAGGACGAAAGTGCTCTTAAGAGTGCCGTCAGCGACCGTTTTCAGTCGGCACATGAAGTGTATTGATGTGAGATGAAGGCAAAATTGAAGCAGGACAGTCGTCGATTTTCTTTTGAACGCCAAATTAGCAAAAGAAATCAATGAAAAATGAAAGGACGCATTACTTACAAGCTGCCCCCAGTGTCAGAAGAATTACCACAATGGCATTCATTGTGGTGTAGTAACCCTTGGGCTTACGGTGAAAAATGGAAATCGGTCAACTATTTATACGCTAGGTCAGGCTGGAGATCTCGCGCCGGTGGTCATAACTCTGTGGAATAAACTTGACATTTTCTCTCGTGGGTTCCATCCTATGTGCCACACATGAATCCGTACGAGTTTTGAAACAGTGCAAATGTGTACTGAATCATCAACAGCTTAGCCATAATAATGAGGCATTTTACACTTGGCTCTTTGTTCTGATCTTCCTGAGTTGCGACAAAGTTTAGTTCAAGGCTGGAAAGTAGCCGTCTCAATCGTTGTTTTTCATAAATAGATGTGTTTCAACTTATTGGTAGAGAATGAGACCCACGCAGATTTCCAGACAGAACTACTTCCTTTCACATTTAGCCATAATAGCCCGCGCCATAATATCGGTAGTTAATTCTTACTACCTTTCCTTTGTTGTGATCTTTTTTAATAAAAAGACGAAGTATCACACGGTTAATGCCTACTTTCGTGTTGCAATTGCTTGGCTCTTTGCAAAATAGTTTGAGTTTACAAGTTCCTCAGTGTGTCTAAATGTCGGATTTGAATTCCTGGAAACTACTATTTTCTTTAATTAAAGGTCCTTTGAAAGTAGCTTTCGAAATAGTCTCTACGTGTCGTATATACTAAATAAGAATGGATAGTATACGTTTTCATGACAGACAAACTTTCCTACAATTACTCTTTTCTGAACCGCTGAAATGGAAATGACCCCTGCAAATGTAGTTGTTAATTTATATTGGTTTATTCTTTAAAATTACCACGGTTTTTGGATAAAAGAACTTAACTTTCCTCTTTTGAAACATACCCTGAGAATCTGTTGATTTAATCCAGAAGAGCAACAAAAGGTCAAAATACCTTATTTCTTCAAGTGTTAAAACGTAAGGTAATATTCTTTCTATTTTAAAAGAAAACGTATAGTATGCTCTTTAATACTGCTAAATAGCCAGTACGGAGTCAGTCATTAGGATCGTAGCTCAAAAGCTAGCTATAGGATTTAGATGGTATTATGTCCCGACGACAGGCAATCTATGATTTCAGTAAAATTTTGTTTCGAAACACCGGGCTAGCCAAATTGAATAATTGTTAACTAATTGGATAAAGGAATAAGAGTGTTGTCCCTGATCCAGCTTTTCTCCCAATCCTTTTGGTTCCTAACCTATCCTCTTTTTTGACTGCAGGGGTGGTGAATGCCTAAAATGCTTCCTCATTTGCTAACGTTTGCAACTAAAGACGTTTTTAGCACGGGCATATCACGAACTAGGACTTGAGTCATTGGAAATAACCCTTAACCAGAATTGTAAGAAAGGTTAAACCATTTAGCCTGCATGAAGTTGTAGTTTATCTCCCCCTCCCCCTCCCCTCTCTGGCCTTCCCTTGAAATATTCAGTTAAAGATGATCACGAGACCCGGAAATATCAACTTCTAACAGTCTTATTGAAATGCCCAATACAATCGAAGAAACGTCGTTACAGAGACAATTCATTGTTTTTCATCAAAATAGAGCTCTGAAACTAAAAGTTAAAACAGCGAGAAATGTCTCGGTTTCTTCAACTGACATGCTCCTTCGTTGGTGGTCAATTGTTTGTCTGGGGTATTTTGCTTTCAAAAGAAATTATGTGTACAAAGAGGGTGGTCTAGAATGGCCATAAGGTTGTTTGTTTTCATAGCAACTGAAATCGATCCAACCTGATCAAGCAGTCCTGTCAAAACTATAAATCTCCAGGGGCACCCAACGAGAAAATAGTTCAAAACCACTTAAACATAGTATTGTTGAACGTATTTTAGTATTTAAACGGTAGATATAGGCATTTTTTTTTCCCCTAAAAGTCTAGTGATCCGAAAATTATAGGGATCAAAAGTTACCTTTTCGAAAATTTCAGCCAGAAAAAAGACTCCCGAAAATTCTAGGTGACCTTTTTAGGGTAAAAATCCGTTAAAAATGGGCAATTATACCATTTTTTAAGATGTTCGAAAATCCTAGGAGAGGCAGGC
The DNA here is from genome assembly GCF_958299795.1 of Porites lutea. Lineage (NCBI taxonomy): Eukaryota > Metazoa > Cnidaria > Anthozoa > Scleractinia > Poritidae > Porites > Porites lutea. The sequence goes on from NC_133212.1 coordinate 24,020,258, forward strand.
AGACAAGACATTTTACAACAAATGTTCCGAAAATTCTAGATCTCAAACAGTTTTCGGAACAGATATTTTCTAAAAATTGTCGTTGGGTGCCCCTGAATCTCCAACAACCCAGCTATTCCAACTACTGGTGCTTGAGAGAAATGATGATCAGTCTCAGTGGTGACAATGGTTTTGTAAACTGTGAGGGCCTTGAAAGAAGCAATAATATAAAATATCTGTTTCGTTTCTAATAATTTCCCACATTCAAAGGCTCATGTCCACAGACGCTATCATCGATAGGCAAAGAACTCTAAGATTATTATGTGAAATTATTTTTCTCCTCCCGATGATTATAACAACAATATACATGAGCTACAAAAACAAAAATTTGAATCTTGTTTTCACGGTTTGAGAGAACTGACACTGAAACGGGACCAAACCAGTAAGTCTAAGAGTTGTTATTTTCGCTTTCGATTGAACGTGTAAAGGTCCGCTTCCGTGCGTTTATAGTAGGGTAAGAATGTTATTCTATGCAAAATATGTTCAGCTGATCCGGGATAAGTACATGAAACTCCTCTTCAGATTACTTTAAATTCTTGGCCTAAAGAAACTTCGGCAAAGTTGCCAAAAATTATTATTGAGTTTGAACGTGACGTTCTATATACGTGCATTTCTTACGTTTATTTTGTCGTCTTTGTTAGGACTCAGGACATTTCTATGAGACGCAGACCTTGACTGACGCCCTATTGACTATTCTATTGACAGTATTTTTTCAAGGGCAAACTGGAGATGTTTTCTTTTCAGACGCTCTTGGGTTAAATACTTAATCTTCATAAGTTGGCGTACCAACAAAAGCTCCCTTAAAAAAAGAAAAAAGTGCCAAGAAGATCTCCAGTCTAATGGCCACACAATTCATTTACAGTCTTTACAGACATAAGTCACACTGCGGCAGGAGATATCGTTTCTTCCTTTTTACAAAGCCATGTAAGGGCACAAGCCAAAACATCGTTAGCTAAAAGTTTGGGAACGTTCAGCATTCCACTTCTTGGTGACTGAATTGGATATCAATATCTGTCTTTGTCCAGTGGCAAAGATTTTGTTAATTCGCCTCTCAATATTTTCGAGCGTTTTGAATACAACGTAGCAACTCCCAACTATGTTTTCTAACCCTAAAAAAACTGTTGGCTAACAGTGTCATTGAAACATAAATGTAGAGTTAGCGCTTGCAATATCCCAATATAACATTGGGTCAAAAACTGGCCAACTGTGTGACGCCAGGGAACTGAGGGGTGCTGATTCTCGAACCACCGCCATTAGCTCAAAATTCCGTTCTTGCTGTCTTCGAGACTTAAGTCTAAAATTGTGTTTTGTCAATAAATCTGAATGCTTAAATTGACTCTATAACATTAAGGAAAACAATTATTGATAAGGTGAAATGAAACAGCTTTTCTTTCTGGAAATACTAAACAATAGATAAAACATGGGCGAGTTTAACAACAAACGATACTGATAAATCCAAAGCTAATGAGAATGATAACTTGTCGGAAAACTGCCCGCCTAATCGACACCCTCTCCAAAACGTCGCCAAAGCAAACATTCTCTGTCATATCACCATGATACTCTCCCGGAAAGATTTTACGGCATCATGTTCTCTTACAAAACAGGAAGGCTAAACTTTTTTTAAGTGTCATCTAACACTCATAGTTTGTTTAGACGCCTCAATTAACCCCACAAGTAGAAACTTTTTTGAAATAGCTAGACAGTTTATAATGTCTTTGTGCCCGAGATACAATCGTCTCAAATGAACTGTCCACAGACTTGTGAATTTGTAATAGTCGTAAAAGAACTGAACCAGCAATGCAAAGAACCTTTAAATAAGTTGTTTATCTTTTGTTTTTTATTTAAACAGAATGAATTGTGTACATTTCAACTAAATCGGAGATCTTATGTTCTTTTGTGTCGCGCTATTATGACGCTACATTTGTTTTCATTTCTTTACGTTTTCTTTTTCATTTCTGTAGGGCTGTCACAAAGAGCCGGGGGCCGGGGATTTTCCCCGGCTACTTTCATAGAAAACAAAAGGAAAATAGAGCCAGAAGAACTTCCTGGCTGTACAATCCCCCTCCTACTAATCGCATTTACCCTGCAACCTGAAAAGTTAGCGATAGCCCTGTGAATGATTTCTTTACGTTTTCTTGTTCGTTTCGTTTCCCTTGAGTTTTCCGTTTTTGGGTGTGTGTCATAAATTTTCAATTCCTACCTATATGTTACCTTCTTACCTGACCAGCGAAAGGAGAAAAATGACCTTCTGTCCTTTGTTGATCCCCCTCTCCCCTCTCCCCTCTGCCCTCTTTATTCTCCTCTCCCCTGTCCCCTAAGGAAGGCCTGATACTCAGGCTACTTCGGCTGAGGAGCAAGTCGAATTCGCTCTCGGAGCCTTTTTACATTAACCACACGATTTTCTTGTAGTTTTTAACAATTGATCTAACCTCAGGCGCACATCTTTGACTAGAACAAGTGGTACAAACTGGTTATCGTTGGTGCCAATATAAAAGATTGTCTCCGAATTATCATGATCGTGTCCGTTCAAATAAAAGCTACCGCTGAACGTGTAGTTTTGCATCATATCATTTCTCATTTTAAACTTTAACCCTTAAAAAAATGAAAGTGTTGAAGTGTGGGTTTTGGACGACCATTGGCAGTTAATCTATTTCAGCGTGGTTAACCTATTTTCTCCAGCGTGTTGGTGTCATTATCCTTTTTATCAAGTAAGGTGCAGCTCAGTGGCTGTTTGTCTTTATTTGCAGCAGGTTTGCCGCACTGACTTGACTTCTAACAGCGAGATCTTAGGGAGGAAATTTTATTTAGAGACGAGATTTGACATGCTTCTGGAGGTCCTACTGAATTACAATGAATAAAGGGTGCTGTTAAATAAGAAACATTATGAACGATTTTCAGACGTTTATAACTGTTGCTGATACTGTTTCTTTCGTTCTGTAAAGAGAAGAACTACCTCAGTAAATCAGTCTATAAGTGAAGGCGGAGTTAAATGTATTTTGGAGACGTCTAAGTTCATAAATGACACAAAAGTATCCTTTCTGTCGCGTGTCTGGCATTTCCAAAAGTGGGACTGACCTTATTCAGCAACAAGTGAAAGGTAAAACGACCTTAAAAACAAGCCCGTATTGTTTAAAAACGTGCTGTCAGTCACTGAGCGTGGCATGAACTGAAATCAGCTTGATTCCGGTTTTTGATAGCATCTCTACGGCCTCTCCTTTCCTTTACAATGGAAATTTGTCGTCGCACTGTGCTGATTTAGAAATAAATCTACCATATTTATAGCAGAGATCGTGGACACCCAAGTGAAAGACCTAAATTGTTCTCTAATCACAATATTAATAAAAGACTCCAATTCTCCATATGATTTAAGTTATTCTATGCTATTATTATATTCATTTCCGCCTTTATCGAACGATGTCTACGAAAAGCTTTCATATTACAGTACTTGTAACAATAATATTCAGTTTATCATCTTGCGTTAATTCAAGAACTCATTTTAACATTTACGAGATGTGCTTTAATGAAATTTTAGGTAAAAATACCTTACGATCAGTAGCATTCAATTTTCATAGATAGTGACCAGATTAGTTGGAAATGGGAGATGATTCCTGCCTAAGAGGGCAAAGTGATAGTCACGTGTCGGAAAATTGGAATTAAACCCCCAAAAGAGATCAATCCGGGCATGCCTTAGGCTTTCAAGTTTGACTCCTATAAAAACAGATAACCAATTCCCGAAACCACCCAACCTGCTTTAGTGATTGAAAGTGTTTACGAAAGATGCATGAAGTTAATGTTTTTCAACACAGTATGACGGCGTGTTGTTTTCCTTGTATATATTTCTTGACACACGACCATCGGCTAAACACCTCACAAGTGAAGCACATCCCTTTCCTGTGGATTCCCCCCACCCATAGCTCGCTGGCTAAAAGCAACAACAACTGAACAACAACGACAACAAAAACATTCTTTTGCCCGCAATAGGAACCGTTTGATTGGATGTCTTTGTTACAGAGCATCATTCTTTACTGGCTTTGGAACACTCTGGCTAGGTTGTTAAACGGCTTTAAAAACCGAAAAACAAGTTGATTTCCGATGAAAAGATAGTGAAACAATTCGTTAATTTTTAATCTCGTAAAGCGCTTAAAATACGATACCAGTTTTAGGCTAAATTCTCACGATATACAAACCTTCTCGTTGAATTTAACAGATTTTAGAACCAGAAAGACGGCCGTAGGCGATGGTTAGATACATTCACACTAGGCCGTAATTCTTTGACTGATTTGTAATAATGGTCAGTGATAAAACAATAACCCAATTCAAATCTCCCGGGTTAAGAGTCTTTGTGTATTTGTATTTTTATAGTGTCGCATTCACATTTAAGTGATATGGAAATTCCTGAATCAAAACGTTTTATTTCCAAAGGGGTTTGAATTCGGTACAACATTGAGTTAGCCGAATAGGTCTATGACTTAGATAATAGGTTTTATTTGCAATTATGCATTCTTGGTCTCTCTCATCTTCACATCCGATTGGGGTTAAACGTCGACGCCCTAGTGGTTTTCTATAAATGACAACAATCAAGGAAGAGTCAATAGGTAGCACAAATAACTCGGGACTGGAATTTCCGCGCGAGTTTTAATATCCACTTCCCAAGATAAACGAATGTGCGATAAGCGTTGGTGAATTGCCGGCGGAAAGCAGTATTAAGCATATAGATACGACCCGCACTGCTTTCCGATTAGATTAAAATATCTCGTCAGTCGAAGTAATGATGTTAATCCTTTGACCGCCTAACCTTTGAGTCTATGAGAGAGTTCTATTTTCTATCCCTTCAAATTTATCGGCAGTAATTTTTCATGGTAGCAGTGTAACAGGTAGCCAGTTCACTATCTATCAAACGCAGTTTGTGAAAGAACTTGAAATTTGCATGAAGGCCAATGAAGGGTAGGGCTTATTAAACTGCTGGATGCTAGAGTGATGAACTCACTCAGTGGGAATTGTCGCGAGGGGGGTGGGGGGGGGGGTTAGAGGGTCTCTAGATACTTTTCTGTTTGCAAAATTCTCGTATACTGTACGAAAGATCATTTTATCCATACTAATCTACAGAGGTAAATTTAACCAAAAGAAAAGGAAAAGTTTTGAACAAGTTTTTGAACCTGGCCGACACTTGTTGACAATGAAATAGACAAAAGTTATCAGCCCTATTTCAGAGAACAGGAGAACAATCATTGATTTAATGATTACCATATCAGGGCCATTTCATTGCTGAATGTAATGAAACAGTCTCTATCGCGTACTTTGGGGAGAGTCCCGGCTCTAGTACGATTTAAGTTGACTTACAACCTGGTGCTTGGACAAAGCTCGTTAAAAGGAAAGACCTCAGAAAGAGGCAAAGCGGTTGAGGGATCTAATAGCCAGAGATTTATTGCAATTTAGTGTTGAAACGCTAGATCAGTAAATAAAACTGACTTCATTAGTGCGAGGCATTGCTTCGTGGATCTTTAAGATGCTACTTTAACTTTTTACTGAGGAAGGAGTAAGGTTGGTAATGTATAGTGTGTGGGGCCTGATCTCTGCTTTATCACAGAAGACGATTTTTATTGGCTAAGTTTGTTGTTGGTTCTCTTCCTTGCTCTCAGTCTTCTCTGTCTTAAACAAGCTTTTCCAAGAAATCAAACCCAGGTCGCCGCATCTGTAACTACAACAAACTACAACGCTTCAAGGTGTTTCGATGGTAAACATGAAAAACAAATTCTATCTCCTTGTTTTCCATTTGGTTTTGTCATGGTTTTGTTGATGAAGTGAACTGAGAACTGGCCAAAAATGGAAATAAAAAAGGAACTCTAAATTGCGAATTATAATCTTGTCAACTCATTTGTTTAAAGAAGATATGTGTTTCGCTCTCCTGTCACTGTAGTGCTGGAATTTTCCTCTGATAAAAAAAGAAAAAAGACCGACAGTAATGTTAAGTCAACTCCCTCAAGTTAAGCAAGAGGTTAAAAGCCCTGTGTGTTAAAAGTCCAGAGTTCTGTACAACGCCGCAAATGATTTTCGCCTTGTATGATGACCTTAACGGAACGTGATTCACTCAGTTTCCTAACCCTAATCTGTGGAATTCAGTGTCATTTAGCGCTTAGCAATATACCCCTGCGTATTCTTTAACCGTTGTTAAAAAGTAATAGTAACCCAGAATCTTGAAGGCACCTGTTAAAATCGACGGGGAGCTACAGTTGACATTTCAAATTTCTCTTTCTGGCTTTCATTAAGCTGGTTAAACAATTACTTTTTCAACAAAATTTTAGGCATGATTGAAGGCGACATCTATCAACAGTTTGGAAGCACATTGCAAAGACATGTTGCCCATCCTTTTGACTTTATTCGAAACAATAACATTCAGTGATCATTTAACAGGTACATCAACTGCAAAACCTCGAGCGACAAATCTACATCTTGGAATATTTAATAAACATATGAGACATTGTACTCATTGATTTTCACTGTCAATACTGTCAATAATTCAAGACTGACTGACATAAAGGCATGAAGAGTGGTTTGATTTGTGAAGCGTGTGGCTATTTCACGGTGCTCATAAAACTACAGGACTTCACTCCGTAACGCGAGGACTGAAGAAGTTAGGGCAACGGGCGATGCGCGAAATAAAATTTCCGCGAGGTTTTTTTTACCATGTTCATCCATGATAATACTATGGTGTGCGTCTGTTTGCCAGTGCTCTAACAACCACACGGCCTTAAACCTTTTCTGTAATCTTTGCTCATAGTACACAAAATTAACGGGTTGATGGCACTATTTGCGTAGAGCAAAGATAGAACCGCGACCAAAATAACATTTACCGTGGAGGTCCGTTCCATTCCGTTGAATTCCAAAACTAAGGCAAATGTTACGTAGGGCAACAGACACACACTGAAGGCGACAACGATAATAATCAACATTTTTACAAGTTTGCGCTTCTGTTCCAGGCGAATCGTTGTCAGGGAGTTCTTCGCGGAATCACGATGTATTATTCGTGCCTTCCATAGAGACATAAAGACTCGGAAATAACAGTAACTAATTAGAAACAATGGCAGTGTCGCTAGAGATGCTATGAAGATCTTGTGTAGTTGCCGCAACATGTCATCTTTCCAATAGGGAAAACACACAATCACTCCATTTGTCTGCGGTACCAATTTAAGAATAAAACATGTCGGTATCCCAACTATTAAGTAACAAAGACCCCATATCACACTAACGCAGATTTTCGCCTGCGTTTTTGTGAATCGTTCCTTGAACGGCGTAACAATTGCACGGTAACGGTCCAATGCGATCGCCGTCAACGTCATAATGGAGACGGTCAAAAAAACGTCTCCGAGAGGATAAAAGATTTTGCACGCCATCTCACCGAACGGCCACGAAGCCAGCTCTTGTAAGAGTCCTATTGGCAAACTAAGCACAAGAACAGCTAGGTCACTAAGCGCAAGATTCGCTATGAAAATACTGCTGGTGGTCTTTGCAGATCCCTGCTGGAGGACACCGTAAATTACGATGCAATTACCGAAGAAACCAACCATAAAGATGACCGTAAACATGATAAGTTGAAAAATCGCATGAGCTGGAATACTCTCTTGCTCCTCATATGGCAATGAATCATTGAGTAAGGGGGCTGCTGTATCAAATTTGTCCGCCATTTTTTAACGTCGTCGACGCTTTACACGATGTTGACAAACACTGTTAAGTCCAGTTGAATCTGTCCCCTTTTGCACGTAAGAACAACTTCAACATGAAAACAACAAATGCGCTTTGCTATCTTAATGTCAATTTATAAATCCAGCGAAGAATGCTTGGTTATCACCAACAATCGCATGAGTTAAAATATCCAAGCAGTAACAACTCACAGCTAATTACATGAGCCTTCAAGAACAACTGTTATCAGATCGCTCCTGGCAGTCTACAACCAAGCGGAAATCGCTACTAAAGCTCTCTCGTAGTTTTGAGGCTGCATTCCTGAATAGATCTCTTACAATGCGACCAATTCGCCCAAGCACGTCTTTCAAAGCAGTGATCGTTTTTCTGCCGTGGATTAAACTGTGTCGTTTGCCATTAATTACCGGTTATGACAGAGTGTGAAGATTGCCAGCAATGTTTACCTAACACACAACACTATGCGTGAAATCCGATTCCTGTTTTCCTTTGTCTTCTAATTCTATTCTTGGATTGTCTCAATGGCAGTATTTTGATTCTCCCTGTTGCTAATTAATTACAAATCACTGCTTAATTATTTTCGCAGGCCGTTCTCGAAGTATTTTTGCCTTGTCGTAAAAAAGAAACGATCATCTAAACATGGCAGACTCGTGCTTCTTGCTCCTGTACACCCAATGAAATATCGCTTGCGTTTAATTTGTATTTTTACTAAATCTAGAAAGCTTTTTCTTCATCACACGCTTCCGAGATATCGGCAAGACTCACTGGCTCCAAAATGCCTGCTGATAAACTACCGCTGATAACAAAATCACACCGGAAATTCCCCCAATTATCCCGCATCACGCAATCCTTATTTTCCAAGCCCAAAATAGCGATCTGTATTGACCTCTTTTTATTTTTCTTTCAAAACTGACAAATCCCGTCAGTTTATCAAAGATTTGTGTACGAGGAAAGCCTTCGTTTTTTCATTTACAGCCGAGCGACAATCCTATGGTTTGTACGGTTTGTCGAGTCTCGTGAGTATCAAATAGGTTCCTTGACAGACGAAATGAATAAAGTTATCGAAACTCGATCCTCTCCACGTTTTTATAGGTAGATATCATGCTAAGATTCAAATAGCGATAACCTCAAACTATTGAAAAGAACCAACAGCCATTACAGCCATTGAAAGATCTGTGTGTTCGGGCAGGAGGGGAAATCCTCTTTTAATGTGGCGTCTATGTGGCTTAAAGGTCCTTAAAAGTTTTCGCAATCTGAATTTATCGCACGACGAGAGTCTGGAAGGAAATGATATCTGCTGTTTTTATGTAATAAACTTGAATAAATATGAAAGAATTGATACAGCGCGCAGGATATCTGCATGTCATGCGGCAGACATATTTCTTGGACCCGAACAGCTGATACATTGCACTGGTTCGTGCAAAGCTGTGTCATTGCCCTCGGTTATTTTCAAATGTTCCCGGCCTTTGGCAGTCCTTATGCCAACCAAACATCAAAAACTCGGAGTGAAAATGTTTTTTACCATCCATTATTATTGCGTGACCGCGATGTCTTAAACACTACTTTGATTCTCCGCAAATGAAACTGACACCATGTTGACGGGTCAATACTTTAATTATTACCGGTCTATATTGTTTTCTTCTAATTTTGTCTGAGATGAAAAGGCAATAAAAGATGGTTGATTGTAAGCAAAAACCTGCCTTGTGAAAAGACAAGGAAGATTTTTAGAGTTTCCATTTGCTTTGGAAGGAAAAAACGGGAGAATAATAACTCGCAAAATAACATTTTAAAACACATTTTTAACTGATCCTCACCGCAAGAAAACCGAGAGAAAAAGATATACCGCATGAGAAGAAAAATCAAATGGTTAAGTGTATTTTCCCTATATTTTAGTTTGCTACACAAACCTTCAATGGGGGCTTGTTGCAAACCGAAATATCTTCCAAATACACTTTACCACTTAATTTTTCTCGAAATATGTTTTTTTTTGCCAGTCTTCTTACCGTAAGCGGATCAGTTTACTGTTCTTCTGCTAGAGATTCGAATTTTTTACTCATCCAGTTCTACATAAGAGCTGGACTGATTACAGTCTCTCTTTTCTCTTAAAATCCGTCCTTTTCTCATCCCAGCCAGCGCGTAGTTTACGCATGGAGTAAGTTAAATCTTTGAAAAGAAAAATAGGAGACTATTGCTCTCAGTCTACACAAGACTATAGGCTGTCACATGGTTTTGACTTCATTAATCAGGTTTTGGATAATAACTCTATCATGAAAACGAACAATAACATAGTACACTGACACTCTCATTCATGTCTCTTGTTTTTCTTGTGTGTGTGTTGTTGTTTTTTTTGGGAGGGGGGGGGGTTGTTCTTGTTGTTTGCTTCGTACTCAGTGTTCTTATTTGTCACCTTACCGCAGGAATAACTTCCTTAAGTAAAATCTTAGGCTTAGGCCAAACGCCCGTCGAACTTTACATGTGACGAACCAAACTTTGTCGGTTAAGGTCATGAAAAGTTCAACATCTGGCTCAGTTAAAGGCAACTGGCCAGCATTTCTGCCACTTCCGTCGTTATGATTCTTTTCGACATTTTTCCTCAGTTTTTAAATGTAGATCCCTTGCCTTTATTGCCGACGAAAGGCTTGAAAGTGTCGTAGAACGTATCTGGGCTATCTTCAATCTTTATGTTCTTCCGTTTTTTGTTGTTGTTGTTGTTGTTGTTTTTGTTTTTTATCACAACGCTCTAATCGCTTTTCGAAGCTCCCGCGTAGCTAGGTTTCGGTACTTTCTGTCGAGTTTCAAGTTCTCGTTCGTGCTATCCCGCTTAGCAAACTTTCTAGCATACTTTCTTTTTATTCTCAGTGCATTTTTCCAAAGCCGTGTCATATAAGGGATATCCTGTTCTCACACTCTCTTTCCGTTTTGATTGTTGCATCAGTGCTTATTCACAGCACGTTCGAATACTCCTCTCTAGTACTGCTCATACTTTATCTTCTATGGAGGTAAAAATATCACCGACTTGCCAAGGTGCATTACTGATCAATAAGTCTGCCTGAATGTTATGCTCTTGGGCTTTTACATGCTTGTACTACCCTCATCATTCTGTGATCAATATATACCGAAAACAACGTGAAACTTCCAGAAGCTTCCTGCATGGTTACAAATTTTATGGAGGAAATGTCCTACGTCGCCCATTTTCACCCTGGTAGGTGCCAGCATTTCTCATTTTCTCACCGTCGCTACAAAATTTCATGTTGTTCCTCCAACAAAAACTGTCTCCTTTGTTTTTTTCTCTCTCGCTCTAGCTCTTTTTCTCGTTGAGCTTCGCTGGCCTGTCGCCCTACTTTCTCTTTTTCTCTGTTTTTTCTTTCTCTATACTCCAAATTTGAGGACATCAGACAATTAATTTAAGCTTAATACTTTAGACAACACGGATACAGAAACATTTTCCGCTTTCCGTTTTCGTCTTTATTGACTCTTTAGTTGTGCTCTGCGTCACAAGGAGCGAGTGGCCATTCGCTTTCCCGCCAAAATAACCTGACATCTTACGTCGACTTACATGAATTGTGTGTACGGACGGGTATTGTATTGTATTGTATTGCGGGCGTACGCTACGTCAGAGCCAAATTTTCCTGCTTTCATAGGTTACCAATAATTTATCTTAGCAATGCGGCTCCGCCACCTCGCGCGCTTCGCTCGCGCGGGAGCTCCGCTATTAGGATTCACAAAGCTAGTCAAATAATGACGTCACCTCTCAACTATTCTGTTTCCAGGCAGCTATTCTATTCCTAAAGAATTTGAGCGAAGTCTCCTTTACGGAAAATAGAATTAAGTGAAGAATACTGTCGGGACGGCCGTGACTTTTCAGATGGTTCTGCACTGACATACCTTTATTTTATAAGAAATACAATTCATCAAAAATTAGAACATGGCTGATGTTTTCTACGGGAGGGGGGAAGGGGTTATAAATTTGATTCAGAGAAGAGTTGCTGATTTAAGTAGTGATAACTACCTGTTCAAAACAATGGGTATAATAACTAGGATCTTTGAACTGTAAAACCGCCTAAAGAGTGTTTCTACAACAAAATCGCTATCGTAAATCTACACTTGAAGTTGGAAAAATCTTGCACAAAAAACAAAGAATAAAAACGGACTGGAATTAACAACCCGAGGCAGTATAAAAAATATTATATTTTAAAAATTGTGTGTCATAGTCAAGCTGTTAATGTATGTGAATATTTAATTTTAATTTTATATTTTTAAAATCCCAGTGGCTCATTTGTTTATCGAAGGTGATCTTTGTCGCTGGCGGAAGCGCTCAAGGATAAAAGTAGACTTTTTTGGTAATGTTCTATTTTAGTTGTGTTATAACGCTTGTAATTCCTAAAACCGCATCTAAGCTTAATCTTTATAACAACAAGAGGCGATACTATATTCGTTCTACACTAGTCGTTTACTGGGGCAATGTTTTAGCGAAATGTTTGGTGCTTTGGACTACCTTACTAGCTTGAGTTTGACTTATAAATTGTCCTTTATTGCGTTTGAGTACCATTCTGAATAATACAATGTATATTTATCTGGACTCAGACAGGAAAAATCATAACTTTGCGATGGTAGCATTGAGACTAAGAGGTGTATAAGCTTTTGAATTTTGAGAGATGTTATTTTCATGTTGAAGGCAGGAATACGATAAAAAAAGCTATAAATGGGATAACTGTTAGTGTAAATTTATGTTTCGTTTAGGTTTCGGGTTGATCAAATGTATGCATTGCTAGGTATCTTTTCTTCATGTTTGCTTTCCGCACCTTGGAGTGCTTCTTTATGTCGCTCGTATTAACATTTTAACGACGTTTTTTTTTAATGTGTGCCTTGAAAAGAAAATTACTTCTTTATCTCACTTCTGGTGAATATAATGTCAGGAGGTTAGGTTCGTGCTTTCCCACCATTTGCTTAATATGTTGGCCTAGCTCGTAGGGTGTCATAGCTTGATGCCAATATTAAGAAGTATTATAACTTTTTATTTAAATTAATTTAACTTTAACAGTTTAAAAGGGAGCTTAAGAGCACAAAGTGTTATCATATTATTTTTATAATTTACAGCATTAAGTATTCTCGACTTTCTTTTGGGATATTGCCGCCCCCAATCAGTGGTCTGTCAAGTTTGTTTTAGCTTGATAGCTTATGCATGTGTTGAGTTTGTCTTCAAACAGTAATAAATGCAAATTGCTTTTACTTGTTTAAATAGCTTGGCCGGGAAGCTAGCCGCGGTGATGACTGCTGAAACAACTCTATATGGGTTATTTCTCTCTTGATGAACTTCTGCAGCTGTATTATCGTTGGTCATGCCACTCGCTTCGAATGATTTGTATGGCGTCCCAAAACTGGACTTATCTAATCCTCAAGCTCAAGTTCTGTTTCCTTGCGGATATTACACTTACGCATTTGGAAACACACCGGCCATTGAATTAACAGAGCACTTCGGGACTTCAAAAACGGACGGCAATTTGAATTTTTTATTACTTGGCTCAGGAGATGTCCGAAATCTTCTGTTTACTGTTTCAGAATTATCGCAACGTAGCCAAGACGCTATTCCAGAGAACTTGTCTTTTCACCTCAACGACCATGACGCATCGGTGCTCGCTCGAAATGTTATCATTTTGGAAATTGTGTTGACAATCGATCCAGACTGTGAAAGGGATGTGGACTTTTTGTGGAACGTTTGGTACAACCTTATAATTCCATTTGAACATTTTAAGCGACTTCAAGAGATCATGGATAGTCTTATGTCACGAGCGTACGCGAAAAGTTATTTACAGTTTGGTTCAAGGGATGTGTTTACACAGAGTCTGAATATATGGACAGATTGGTTGGACATGAATGTTAATCTTCAAGACGTTCTTCTACAGCGACAGAAATTGATCCTGTTTGGGCTTAACCTATCAGATCCTGACGATATGGACGAAGAAGAAGACTGTGTTAATTTTATCAGTGCGGTAACGTCCCTTACTAACACAGTTGTTAAACAACTATTAACACCGTTTGACGAGCAAAAGCTTGGTCGAAAATGTTTTCATAAATCAGGCCCGATATATCAAGAAATCTACTCATATTTTTTAAGTGGCAGCACATGGCAACATAACACTGATCCAGTCAGAGTCAATCCCACCCTTATTCGTCCATTTGAGCGCAAATGGAAGGTGCATTATGGGAGTTGTCCGTTTTCTGGTTACATTCCTATCGACGGGTCAGTAATTCACTGTCTACTAGTTTTGAAAATGACATGTAAACACAATGAGTGTTTTAAAGCTCAGAAAGAATGATTTCTGAGCATCGCTAGCTTTGGTAACATTGCTAAGGTTGGGTTGAATTCCGGCTACGTTCGAGAAAACAGACGATTTTGGTTTTGTGGTTTTGTCACAGAATGAGAATGACCGTTTATGATATATGCCCCTCCAAGTCGCATTTCCTTCACATGTTAGACATGCATGTATATGCTTAATCCTTTTAATTCCAGTATCAACCAACGACGACCTGATATTATCGTCATTAACTTCACTCTGTTTGATATATTTGTAAAACTAAAGCTTTGATAAACTGTAATCCACTTGTCATTAAATAACATTTAAGTATTCACTGTCATAGCATGAGCATTACAATTCAGTGTCAGAGACTACGACGTAAAAACCTTTCAAAACTTTCGATGCTATAAAACCAGTGCTATTTCATTTTGACAATGTTTTAATACGACTAATGTTACTCCTGCTCCCCCAGAATATATTTTACTATAAACAGACAACCTGCACCCAACAAGTGATCAGTAATACTCTACTATCACGTGTTATTTTTTTCACTGTCAGGAACCTACTTGGAAACTGCAAGAGTGCTACTAAAGCATGCAAGGAAAGGCTGAGGAAATTGGTTGAGAATTTTCAAAACTTTGACCGATCTAAATGTGCAGGAACTCACTCAATTAAGGTGCATAAATTTAATTTTCCCAAAAGCTCCGTATCAGTGTTACTTTTAGTTTATTTGAGTTTAACCAATCAGAAGACAGCAAAGCAAAGATACCAAGAAAGTTTGATCAACACATTGAGGTAAAAAAAAACGTGGCTGTACTATTTTGGCGAATGCATGGTTACCAATCACGCGGATAGTCACAGGACACCTAAACACAGGGTTTCCAAACACATGATACACACAGAGTACCCAAGACAGTGACAATTACGCAGAGAACCCAACATAATGATGCACATACATGAGGAAAACGGGACTGCCAAACCAATGACGCATACTCAGGGGGGTAGAAGTAGGAATTCACGTGGCGATGCACAGGACCACGGTCCACACATTTAGTATGCCATTTATATGATAATCATGATATATAACAATTATTTTCTCCCATTTTTAGGTAACATTTTGGAACGGAGATGCCTTGGACTTATGCAATAGCGGATTGTCAGAAGATATGTTATTTGATGCTATTGACACAAGTAACCTCAGCGACCACATTGGCTTGTTAAACATTCTTGTGTGTTGTGCAAAAAGACTGAAAGAGTAAGTCGATTGACCACTCCAGAAAATACCAGAACATACCATAATGCTCTTTGTTTGTCACCCCAAAATTTTGCGTAAACATTGTTTCCAGTTTCTCTTGGGGCCATTTTAACTCCTAAGAGAAACTGAAGACAATGCTTATGCAAAATTTTGGGGTGACAAACAAAGAGCATTATGGTATGTTATGGTATTTCTGGAGTGGTCAGTAGGCCATATCCGACTTTTCTCATGCCTCTGTTTCAAAGCGAGGCGAAGACCTAAGCTATTGATATGAAAATGATTTGTCATTCCCAAGCATATAAAACTCATTTTCACAAGAAAAGTTTTGCGCTCGGTCTCGTTTTGAAAGTGAGAGTTTTTAGAACTCGGTAATGGCCTATTCCTTCTCCCAGTTCTAAAAGACAATGCACATGCAGGGTGAGTACATATACCGTGACTGGCAGCCAAAAGTGGGATATTCACGGTACACACCAGAAAGCACAAATAATAGTTTATCCCATGTCACTCATTATGACGACGTAAAATGAGGTAAAGTCAAAGAATGCCACTTTCAAAATGATCAAATTTTCACGGTGCCAATTGTGTTCATTCCTTTCAAGGCCAGGTCAGTCCCAGCTGATGACGTCGACAATGTTATGGCGGGCATCTGGTTTGTGTAGTCTTCAAGAGTATTTACACTACAGTCTTGGTATGGCGCAAACTCTCTATCCCACAGTACTTGGAGTCAAGTTGGCTGAAGACCTAAACCTTGGAAAGAGGTTTGTACTCGTAATTGTCAAACAACATAGTTTGGTAGGAAAATGTAAATACGTATTCTTCCCGTGTATCCAAGAATCGTTTTAACGTCAACATTCCGAATCGGATTATAACCTGAACACATGCGCCTCTCTGGTTGATGTCGAATTTATGCACAACATTGGCATCGGAAGTCTTACTCTCGGATTTTAGAAAACCTCTGTAAAAGTAAACCGTTTATCGTGAAACGTATGTTTTGCGGGGTAAGCTAAGAAGGAAGCATTAGAGAATTGATTGAGAACTGATTTACATTCAGTGCACTAAGTACAGTCCAATCAATCGGTTTATTCCAAGGCCATACTTCTAATTAAAAGAAAAATGTTTTTTGGCCCAAGTGTTTATCATGCAACTGATGACCTCATAGGTGGTAAATTGTTTTTGGTTTCAAAAGAAGAGCGAGACTTTTAGGACCTTTTATCTCTTTCAGCGACATCCTTGCCCTTAAGGAGGAGCAAAGAGTAGTGGATAGGTTAGTCTGGGTAAGAGCTGAGCCAGAAAGAACACCCATTTCTCTTGGTAAGTTCCCTTTTTTCTTCAATCCATGAGAGTTTCGTCCGCCTGCTACAACAACTTCCTTTTACAGCTACTGCGAGAAATGAAATATGTTGCTATTTGATGTTGAAAGTTTATTTTCGTTTTTAGACCGTTCCCCAGACATTCTGGACGCCCTGAAGAACATGGCATCTCGTTGCTTTAGACTGCCTTCACCCAGAGAACGATGCCTGCAGCTAAGCGGTGTGACTCTTTCATCACCCTTAACATTTTTCGTAGCATTTTTGCAATCAATGGAAACTCTTAAAGAATCTGGTGAGTTAAAGGGATTGCCATGACAGTTAGTGACTATCATTTATGTGGACCGTGTAACGCCTAGCTTTTATATACTTTATTTTGAGTTAAAAACGTTCACTTTTGGTAAAACTGTAACTTTATTGTAAAGCATCGGGCCAGGAAAGGATTAACTGACCTATATCTGCTCGGTCTATGGATAAGACCACGAAATAGACATAGCAACATTCTCCTGCGAAAGTTATCTGAACTAATTTTCATCCTTTTTGTCGATTTTCTTTTTAAGCTGAGCATGTTTTGTCACATGTAGAAGAGTCATTGCCAGCAGTAAGACTCTTTAAAAAGCGAGCTTGTTCCAAGCTCTGCAGTCTCTCATGGAATGCTCTCAAGTGCTTGTCAGGATTATTAAAAGGTATTAATGGCTAAAACACGAAAAAGAATGTTTGATCACGTTGTTCAAAACGCCTACAAATGAACTGCAAAACAAGGCACTTTTTATCATTACAATTAATTTAGATGCCACTATATACGCATCCTCGGAGACCCAGGGGCAGATAGTGGGGGCGAGGGAAAGTTTAAACTGGCGGAAAAATAAGGTACGAAGAAAAGTAAAGAGCGGCCAGAAGACACAAGTTTTCTGACACCAATCAGAAGCCAGAAAGGCGGCGACCGTTTGGAACTGGTCTGGTAAGACATTGTCCCCAGGGGCTCTTCTCGCCGTTCTTTACTTTTCTTCGTGCCTTATTTTAGACTTTCCCTCGCCCCCACTATCTGCCCCTGGGTCTCCGAGGATGCTATATACGCTTTTATGCATGTCTTTCTAAAGTATTCACATTAGGGTGGGGGTAGCGTTTGACGCCGAGATCGAAAATAGTTCATTCAATGCATGTTTGACAAAGGTATCCTCTTTTAACCGTGTCCGATTTATAAGAAATGACTGGGTTTTTTTTCTGAAACAAACAGGTACCGTTTTAAAAGTGGAAGTGCAAGTCAGGTTTCCTACCATTGAGCTGTCACGCAATACACCTGTAATGCAAGCAGTCGTATTTGAAGATCCCAGTGATTCGAGATTTCTCAGCGTGTGGCCAGTTTCTCAGGTAAAGAAAAAGTGTACGAAGACATTCGAACAGTTTACACCATCCTTCCCAAATAACACAAATTTGTCTCATACAACTGAGGTTAAGAGGACATTGGTTGGTCTTTGGAGACTGTTGGAACTACACTCTTTTTTTAAAGATTTTAGACCCTTTTGGGTGGTTCCGTGTATGGAGTTCGGCGGTTCTGGAAAAGACGTTTTGTTAGTTCGGGAGCCTTTTGAAATGAGTTTTGGTTTGGTGTTAGTGGTATTCCCGGATGAACATGAGTTATTTTCTTACCTGTTCAAGAAAAAGTCTTTTCTTATAAATTCCATATGACTAAAGCGTGTTTCTTTTTCTTTCTTTTTCAGTTGGAGCAAAGAACATTCCACAGACCAGTTCACCTTTTTTACAACAACGTGCGTTACGACCCTGACAAAGAAACGGCAAGCCTCTTGGTGTTTGAGACCGATTGGGAAACTCTTGACCCTGAGTCGGTTCTGATCTTAATCAGCTCCACTATTTCTTGCATCTCAAATGCAGTGAAATTAAAACATAGTTGCAAAGCCATGGAGAACAATGTATGCTGCTTTACCAACAAAGGTTTGAACACGGACAGCGGAAAAAGGGACGTTAAAGAAACAATTCTTCCCCAAAAACGCAAATCGCGACTTGCAAGAAATATTTCTTGTGTCAGTGTAAGTTGTATGAGTGACACAAGCAGAAGAGGTCTTCAAAACTATGACAGCTGTTACCGGCTAGATATTCTTTGTAGCCAAGATCTGGTTATTCATAATTCTGGGCATATGCATAGTAGTGAAGATTGTTTGGTGTCACTGGACAAGAAGCCTGTGCATTTGTTTAAATCGGGAGTCGATTCCTCATCTTTCCAACTAAATGACGACTTTGTACTTGAAAATAAGCTTGTTAATGACGTCAGTCTTCATAATAGAGGATACGCCAACGATGAAGGACAAAGACGTGAGAAAGCAAAGACGGAAAGAATGGATGATATTGGACTTAGTGATGTACTGTCTGTAGTTATGTCCCAAGCTACAAAGACTGACCATCTCCAGGTACATATCAGTCAGAAGCATGAGGTGGATATTTATTTTCTCATCATTCTTACACTTTCAAGCAGACACCTTACCCGAAATAGAAACGTATCAAGGGTGGATATTTCTCGGCAAAGTTTAAAGCGTCTTTGGGTGGCGCTTGTCAAAAATGTACGCATACCTTGAACCTGGACATGTAACTACATACAGGGAAGTGGGATAAGTCTATTTCGTATATCATCATCTTCCAAATGGGCACTGCTCTTGCTTGCTATGATGTTTTCACGCTTGAGAAAAAAGCCCCTTCTTCATATGGGCTGCTTATCGCCAGTCTGACTACTGCATTTTCTTTAGCAAGACATTTCGGATGTTGCTCTCAATGTCTTTGACGTTTCCTTTTAATTGCAGCTGCTGGCCTTAGAGGAACATTCCATGTGTTATAACGCAGACATAAAGATTATAACAACAGCTAACACGGTCTGCCTCTCAGGGTGTCCCAGAGTGGAATATCACCCCATAGAAATGCCTACTGCTGTGGAAATTTCGTTTGATAGCAAAAGGTACTAAACCCCTTAAAAAGTACAGCACGTTTATGTTAAACCAGTATCCTATCCATCGATATTGAAGTGCTTTGTCCTTCCTGAATTGTGTCTTTGAAACAGCATTTTTGGTTATCTCAATACATGTAATTCGTCCTTCTTGAATTGTGCCTGCAAAACAGCAGTTGGTTGTAGCATCAATCCTTGTACGCCTATTTTCTAGAAAACCACTGACGCTGTACTTTTCTTCTCCGGTGGACGACAAATCTTCCAAAGTCCAATTACTAGCCGAGAAGCACCGCCTAAGATGTCACTTTCCTAAGAGTGAACTCGGTGTACAGGGACGAGCTTGCATCAAAAGACCAAAAACGATTGACCTTGCTAGTCTTTCAACGTGGAATGGAACGAAAGATTTAAAGTAAGTCAATCATAACGCATAGTCCAAACGAAAGTCATCGCAACTTTCATTTCAATACTGTCTTCATGTTTAATAGAAATGCAGACGCGTAAAGCGCCCTTTAGCTTTTTCCAACGCATACTAAAATCACATCGAAGAATCCATGCCAAAAACTAAATGAGTAAAGAAGAAGCCCAATCATCATCACCACTTACCTTTGCTTCGTTTTTGAGTCCTCTGATGGTATTCGCCCAAACAGATAATAAGGACTCACACCCCGCTTTTTTAATTCTAAAAGAACAAGATAGTTCTCTATCTAGAACCCCTTGAAACATTATTTCTAGGCCTGTTTTTTACCAAACCTATGGGATACCCGTTTTAATTGATCCAATGTGGTCTCTGACTCTAAAAGACCTTCTTTTCTATCTTGAACTTCCTTAGACATTATTTTTAATTCAAAAAGGTTTATAAATAGAGACAAATTTCAAGGAATAATTTAATGGACCAATTCCTTTGAAAAATCCAATATGTTGACTATGAAAAATTGATTTCTTTTCAGTCTAGTTAAAATCTCTTTTCTAACAAGATTTTCCTTAACTATTATTTCTGGGCCTAGGCAAGAATCCTTGCCAAAACACTGTATTTACACAAAAAGCTCAAATCATAACCACCTTTTTACCTTTGTTTTGTAAGTCTTTTGATGATCCTCACTCAACAAGAAGATGATGAGGGTTCACCACCTGAAGAAAAGAGAGACTTCCAAGAACTACAAAATGCTCTGCGCTGTATCATTGTATCATTTCTACAGTATCCTCAGGTAAAATCAAAAATGTTATGAGAAATTAAGTTGAACGGGTACATGTAATGAAAGAAATTGTCTTCAGATCAATGACGCATGAATGGCCTAATGAAATAAACGTTTCTGTCAAAACTAAGGTATGGTTATAGTACTGGGTGGAGTGCAATTCAGAGAGTAATCAGGCGAGTTATTTATAGTCGGCCGAGCGAAACGAGCTTGATTACCCTGAAGTCCAATTAGCAATTATTGATTTTGTCAATAATAAAGTGTGAGAATCTCAGCTTACAGATTCTAAAGAAAAAACGTGGTTTATGACTGTTCTCAACTATTTTAAATACATTTTTGAAAATGAAAAATAAAATGTGTCAGTCTGAAGGTCGAAAACTTGCCCAGTACGTAATTGTCTAGCAATAGTGATGCTCAATTTTCATTGGCTCTTCAACTGATCGATTTGACCTATCAGATTACAAGCAGCCAATCGGACGGGTCAAATTGGACAGTTAACGGCTGCTTAGAACCAATCAGGTTCGAGACTTTTGTTATTGACGCAATAAGATATTGATTCATCTCCTTTTTTCGGCTACTTTCACTATGTCGCTTTTTTAATTTTCCAGAAAAAAAGATGTTTTACCATTCACGTGCCAAGCGACACAGACGCAACCACGCCCAGCCTCACTTTGGTCGTACATGACGTATTCTCTCATAACTACGTTCCACTGGTCAAAGTTTTGTTTTGTGATCATAGTGTGATCAGCTTTCCTTTAGAGGACGCGCGAAATTCACTGAGTGCTGCTAAATACAAAGAGGTTTTGTTGGAAGTAATGGCAAACAAAGAGGAAAATCCCATGATACATATGACCAGTAAGGTAAAATTTAAAAAAATATATAGTCGAAAAAGGTTAATGCTTGCAGTACTTCTTAAATTAACTTTTCAAAAGTATTCAGATATTCTACGGAAATCCAGTACTCGATTTAACCCTAATAATGGCAAGATTCGATAACAGTCGACAAGGTGTTTATGTCTGGGTTGTATGATAGCGACATCGCACATTCTCAAAGATTTAATCTTCAACGGGTAAATAAACGCATTAAAGATTATAGGTACAGGGAGAAGGAGTGGAGTGTAGGGGGAGGAGATTTGGGCAAAAAGAGAGTAGTGTCGGATGCAAAACTGCTTTCCTTTTCAAATCAAATTAGGGTGGAGATCGAAGTGGTATCATCCCCTTTTTGAAGAGACAACAAGATGACTTGCTTTTCCATTGACGCCCATGTTCTTAACTAGTTGATATTTTGCAGGGACAAATGCTTTTGAAGACGCTACTGTATACCAATGCAAAGAGAGTAAGGCAAACTGAAAGACTCGCACCCGTGTGGACCACGTCGCTGCTGCAACTGAGATTTTAATTATGATCCAAGAGGAGACAATTTTGCTGTGCCGCTTTAGAAAACAGAAGCCAGAACTCAGATGTGGAGTTACACCATCTAGTTGTGAGATTAAGAGATCGAAAAAACGCTTACTATGGCCAAGAAAAAGAGACAGTGCTTATTTTTTTTATTAGGTTCTATTTTAATCTGTTTAATCTAATTCTGTTTAGGGTTGCAGGCAGCCATATTTATGACAGAAATAGTGTTATATCTATTTATAATTATATTGTAAAGTTAAAAAATATTTTGTACAGAATTTTTAAAAAAGTACATGTTTAATTTATAGTCTAGAAAGCGCTCTTTCATATCTAAACAATCAATAAACTATATCTCTATCTTTGTTTCCCGAAAAACAATCTAAGGAATAAAATATATTTCTCGACGTATTTCTTTTTTCAAAACCAAACAATTTAAAAATTTCTAATTTTTGACCAAAATCGTGGACCCACCCCTTTGGAAAAATTCAATTTTTTTACCTTTTTAAAAAAGCATTTTCATAGTCTACAAAGCCTTTCTTTCCATCTAGAATATCAATTAAAATATATTTGTACGCTTAGTTTTTGGACAAACAATGGCAAAATTTGGAATTTTTGACCAAAACCGTTCAAATTCAATTTTTTTTACGTTTTTCAAAAAGGATTTTTATACTCTACAAAGCCTTTCTTTCCATCTAGAATATCAATAAAATATATTTCTAGGCAATACTGGCCAGGACAATGTGTTTAACGATATTCTAAAACGAAAAAACGCCTTTCTAGGCTATAAAAACAAGAACTTTAAAAAGTCCAAAAAATTGCGATTTTTCCAAACGGGATAACCCATGGTTTTGGTCCAAAAATGGCCATTTTTTCATCTTTTTTTTTCTTTAGACAATATAGGCCAAGAAAATGCTTTTTAAGATATTTTAGAACGAAAAAACGCCTTTATAGGCTATAAAAACTAAAAGTTCAAAATATCGAAAACTTCAGATTTTTCCAAAGGGGTTAACCCATGGTTTTGGTCAAAAAATGGCCATTTTTCCATCTTTTTTTTTAGGCAATATAGGCCAAGAAAATGTGTTTTACGATATTCTAGACCGAAAAAACGCCTTTCTACCCTATAAAAACAACAAGTTCAAAAAGTCAAAAAATTGAGATTTTTCCAAAGGGGTTAACCCATGGTTTTGGTCCAAAAATGGTCATTTTTACATCTTTTTTTTTTAAGCAATATAGGCCAAGAAAATGTGTTTTACGATATTCTAGAACGAAAAAACGCCTGTCTAGCATATAAAAACAACAAGTTCATAAAATCGAAAAATTGAGATTTTTCCAAAGGGGTTAACCCATGGTTTTGGCCAAAAATGGCCATTTTTCCAACTTTTTTTTTTAGGCAATATACGCCAAGAAAATGTGTTTTACGATATTCTAAAACGAAAGAACGCCTTTGTAGGCTATAAAAACAAGAAGTTCAAAAAGTCGAAAAATTGAGATTTTTGCAAAGGGGTTAACCCATGGTTTTGGTCAAAAAATGGCCATTTTCCAATCTTTTTTTTTTAGGCAATATAGGCCAAAAAAATGTGTTTTACGATATTCTAGAACGTAAAAACGCCCTTCTAGCCTATAAAAACAAGAAGTTCAAAACGTCGAAAAATTCAGATTTTTCCAAAGGGGTTAACCCATGGTTTTGGTCCAAAAATGGCCATTTTTTCATGTTTTTTTTTTCTAGGCAATATACGCCAAGAAAATGTTTTTTACGATATTCTAGACTAAAAAACGCCTGTCTATCCTATAAAAACAAGAACTTCAAACCGTCGAAAAATTGAAATTTTTCCAAAGGGGTTAACCCATGGTTTTGGTCAAAAAATGGGCATTTTTCAATCTTTTTTTTTTAGGCAATATAGGCCAAGAACATGTGTTTTATGATATTCTAGAACGAAAAAACGCCTTTCTAGGCTATAAAAACAACAAGTTCAAAAAGTCGAAAAATTGAGATTTTTCCAAAGGGGTTAACCCATGGTTTGGTCGAAAAAAGGCCATTTTTCAATCTTTTTTTTTGAAGGCAATATAGGCCAAGAAAATGTTTTTTACGATGTTCTAGAATGAAAAAACGCCTGTCTATCCTATAAAAACAAGAAGTTCAAAAAGTCGAAAAATTGAGATTTTTCCAAAGGGGTTAACCCATGGTTTTGGTCAAAAAATGGCAATTTTGCCATGTTTTTTTTTGGCAATATACGCCAAGAAAATGTGTTTTACGATACTCTAGAACTAGAAAACGCCTTTCTAGCCTATAAAAACAAAAAATTCAAAAAGCCAAAAAATTGAGATTTTTCCAAAGGGGTTAACCCATGGTTCTGGTCCAAAAATGGCCATTTTTCAATCTTTTTTTTTCAGGCAATATAGGCCAAGAAAGTGTTTTTTACGATATTCTAGAACGAAAAAACGCTTTTCTAGCCTATAAAAACAACAAGCTAAAAAAGTCGATAAAATATTTTTTTTTTTTCAAAGGGGTTAACCCATGGTTCTGTTCCAAAAATGGCCATTTTTCAATCTTTTTTTTTTAGGGAATATAGGCCAAGAAAATGTTTTTTACGATATTCTAGAACGAAAAAACGCCTTTCTAGCCTATGAAAACAAGAAGTTCAAAAAGTCGAAAAATTGAGATTTTTCCAAAGGGGTTAACCCATGGTTTTGCTCCAAAAATGGTCATTTTTCCATCTTTTTTGTTTAAGCAATATAGGCCAAGAAAATCTGTTTTACGATATTCTAGAACGAAAAAACGTCTGTCTAGCCTATAAAAACAAGAAGTTTAAAAACTTTAAAAACTGAGATTTTTTCAAAGGGGTTAACCCATGGTTTTTGTAAAAAATGGCCATTTTTCCATCTTTTTTTTTTGGAAATATAGGTCAGAAAATGTGTTTTACGATATTTTAGAACGAAAAAACGCCTTTGTAGGCCATAAAAATAAGAAGTTCAGGAAAATGTGTTTTAGTATATTCTAGAACGAAAAAACGCTTTTTTAGCCTGTAAAAACAAGAAGTTCAAAAAGTCGAAAAATTGAGATTTTTCCAAAGGGGATAACCCATGATTTTGGTCAAAAAATGGCCATTTTTCCATGTTTTTTTTATAAGAAATATAGCCCAAGAAAATGTGTTTTACGATATTCTAGAACGAAAAAACGCGTTTCTACCCTATAAAAACATGAAGTTCAAATATTCCAAAAACTGAGATTTTTCCAAAGGGGTTAACCCATGGTTTTGGTCCAAAAATGGCCATTTTTCAATCTTTTTTTTTTTTAGGCAATATAGGCCAAGACAATGGTTTTTACGATATTCTAGAACGAAAAAACGCCTGTCTAGCGTATAAAAACAAATAGTTGAAAAGTCGAAAAATTGAGCTTTTTCCAAAGGGGTTAACCCATGGTTTTGGTCAAAAAATGGCCATTTTCCCATCTTTTTTTGTTTTCACGCAATATAGACCAAGAAAATGTGTTTTACGATATTCTAGAATGAAAAAACGCCTTTCTAGGCTATAAAAACAAGAAGTTCAAAAAGTCGAAAAATTGAGATTTTTTCCAAAGGGGTTAACCCATGGTTTTGGTCAAAAAATGGCTATTTTTCCATGTTTTTTTTATAGGAAATATAGGTCAAGAAAATGTTTTTTATGATATTCTAGAACGAGAAAACGCCTTTCTAGCCTATAAAAAAAAAAATTTAAAAAGTCCAAAAATTGAGATTTTTCCAAAGGGGTTAACCCATGGTTTTGGTTAAAAAATGGTCATTTTTCCATGTTTTTTTTAATAGGAAATATAGGCCAAGAAAATGTTTTTTATGATATTCTAGAACGAAAAAACTCTTTTGTAGCCTATAGAAGTAAGAAGTTTAAAAAGTCGAGAAATTGAGATTTTTCCAAAGGGGATAACCCATAATTTTGGTCAAAAAATGGCCATTTTTCCATGTTTTTTTTATAAGAAATATAGGCCAAGAAAATGTGTTTTACGATACTCTAGAACGGAAAAACGCGTTTCTACCCTATAAAAACAAGAAGTTCAAATATTCGAAAAACTGACATTTTTCCAAAGGGGTTAACCCATGGTTTTGGTCCAAAAATGGCCATTTTTCAATATTTTTTTTGTTAGGCAATATAGGCCAAGAAAATGTTTTTTACGATATTCTAGACTAAAAAACGCCTGTCTCTCCTATAAAAACAAGAAGTTCAAACCGTCGAAAAATTGAAATTTTTCCCAAGGGGTTAACCCATGGTTTTGGTCAAAAAATGGGCATTTTTCCATCATTTTTTTTAGGCAATATAGGCCAAGAAAATGTGTTTTATGATATTCTAGAACGAAAAAACGCCTTTCTAGGCTATAAAAACAACAAGTTCAAAAAGTCGAAAAGTTGAGATTTTTCCAAAGGGCTTAATCCACGCTTTGGTCGAAATATGGCCATTTTTCAATCTTTTTTTTTTGAAGGCAATATAGGCCAAGAAAAGGTTTTTTACGATATTCTAGAATGAAAAAACGCCTGTCTATCCTATAAAAACAAGAAGTTCAAAAAGTCGAAAAATTGAGATTTTTCCAAAGGGGTTAACCCATGGTTTTGGTCAAAAAATGGCAATTTTTCCATGTTTTTTTTTGGCAATATAGGCCAAGAAAATGTGTTTTACGATATTCTAGAACTAGAAAACGCCTTTCTATCCTATAAAAACAAAAAATTCAAAAAGCCAAGAAATTGAGATTTTTCCAAAGGGGTTAACCCATGGTTTTGGTTAAAAAATGGCCATTTTTCCACGTTTTCTTTTATAGGAAATATAGGCCAAAAAAATGTTTTTCACGATATTCTAGAACGAGAAAAGTGCCTTTCTACCCTATAAATACAAGAAGTTCAGAAAGTCCAAAACTTGAAATTTTTCCAAAGGGGTTAACCCATGGTTTTGGTCAAAAAATGGCCATTTTTCTATGTTTTTTTTTTTGGTAATATAGGCCAAGAAAATGTGTTTAACGATATTCTAGAACGAAAAAACGCCTTTCTAGCCTGTAAAACTAAGAAGTTTATAAAGTCGAAAAATTGAGATTATTCCAAAGGGGTTAACCCATGGTTTTGGTCAAAAAATGGCCATTTTTCCATTTTTTTTCATTTGGCAATATAGGCCAACAAAATGTGTTTAACGATATTCTAGAACGAAAAAACGACTTTCTAGCCAATAAAAACAACAAGTTCAAAAAGTCGAAAAATTGAGATTTTTCCAAAGGGGTTAACTTATGGTTTTAGTCAAAGAATGGCCATTTTTCGAGATTTTTTTTTATAGGAAATATAGGCCAAGAAAATGTGTTTTACGATATTATAGAACGAAGAAACGCCTTTGTAGCCTATAAAAGTAAGAAGTTCAAAAAGTCGAAAAATTGAGATTTTATCAAAGGGGTTAACCCATGGTTTTGGTCAAAAAATGGCCATTTTTCCATGTTTTTTTTAATAGGGAATATAGGCAAAGAAAATGTGTTTTATGATATTCTAGAACGAGAAAACGCCTTTCTAGCCTATAAAAACAAAAAATTCAAAAAGTCCAAAAATTGAGATTTTTCCAAAGGGGTTAACCATGGTTTTCGTTAAAAAATGGCCATTTTTCCATGTTTTTTTTATAGGAAATATAGGTCAAGAAAATGTTTTTTATGATATTCTAGAACGAGAAAACGCCTTTCTAGCCTATAAAAACAAAAAATTTAAAAGGCCAAAAATTGAGATTTTTCCAAAGGGGTTAACCCATGGTTTTGGTTAAAAAATGGCCATTTTTCCATGTTTTTTTTAATAGGAAATATAGGCCAAGAAAATGTTTTTTATGATATTCTAGAACGAAAAAACTCCTTTGTAGCCTATAGAAGTAAGAAGTTTAAAAAGTCGAGAAATTGAGATTTTTCCAAAGGGGATAACCCATGATTTTGGTCAAAAAATGGCCATTTTTCCATGTTTTTTTTATAAGAAATATAGGCCAAGAAAATGTGTTTTACGATACACTAGAACGGAAAAACGCGTTTCTACCCTATAAAAACAAGAAGTTCAAATATTCGAAAAACTGAGATTTTTCCAAAGGGTTTAACCCATGGTTTTGGTCCAAAAATGGCCATTTTTCAATATTTTTTTTGTTAGGCAATATAGGCCAAGAAAATGTTTTTTACGATATTCTAGACTAAAAAACGCCTGTCTATCCTATAAAAACAAGAAGTTCAAACCGTCGAAAAATTGAAATTTTTCCCAAGGGGTTAACCCATGGTTTTGGTCAAAAAATGGGCATTTTTCAATCTTTTTTTTTTAGGCAATATAGGCCAAGAAAATGTGTTTTATGATATTCTAGAACGAAAAAACGCCTTTCTAGGCTATAAAAACAACAAGTTCAGAAAGTCGAAAAATTGAGATTTTTCCAAAGGCCTTAATCCACGCTTTGGTCGAAAAATGGCCATTTTTCAATCTTTTTTTTTGAAGGCAATATAGGCCAAGAAAATGTTTTTTACGATATTCTAGAATGAAAAAACGCCTGTCTAATCTATAAAAACAAGAAGTTCAAAAAGTCGAAAAATTGAGATTTTTCCAAAGGGGTTAACCCATGGTTTTGGTCAAAAAATGGCAATTTTTCCATGTTTTTTTTTTGGCAATATAGGCCAAGAAAATTTGTTTTACGATATTCTAGAACTAGAAAACGCCTTTCTATCCTATAAAAACAAAAAATTCAAAAAGCCAAGAAATTGAGATTTTTCCAAAGGGGTTTACCCATGGTTTTGGTTAAAAAATGGCCATTTTTCCACGTTTTCTTTTATAGGAAATATAGGCCAAAAAAATGTTTTTCACGATATTCTAGAACGAGAAAAGTGCCTTTCTACCCTATAAAAACAAGAAGTTCAGAAAGTCCAAGACTTGAAATTTTTCCAAAGGGGTTAACCCATGGTTTTGGTCAAAAAATGGCCATTTTTCTATGTTTTTTTTTTTGGTAATATAGGCCAAGAAAATGTGTTTAACGATATTCTAGAACGAAAAAACGCCTTTCTAGCCTGTAAAACTAAGAAGTTTATAAAGTCGAAAAATTGAGATTATTCCAAAGGGGTTAACCCATGGTTTTGGTCAAAAAATGGCCATTTTTCCAATTTTTTTTTTGGCAATATAAGCCAACAAAATGTGTTTAACGATATTCTAGAACGAAAAAACGACTTTCTAGCCAATAAAAACAACAAGTTCAAAAAGTCGAAAAATTGAGATTTTTCCAAAGGGGTTAACTTATGGTTTTGGTCAAAGAATGGCCATTTTTCGATGTTTTTTTTATACGAAATATAGGCCAAGAAAATGTGTTTTACGATATTATAGAACGAAAAAACGCCTTTGTAGCCTATAAAAGTAAGAAGTTCAAAAAGTCGAAAAATTGAGATTTTATCAAAGGGGTTAACCCATGGTTTTGGTCAAAAAATGGCCATTTTTCCATGTTTTTTTTAATAGGGAATATAGGCAAAGAAAATGTGTTTTATGATATTCTAGAACGAGAAAAGGCCTTTCTAGCCTATAAAAACAAAAAATTCAAAAAGTCTAAAAATTGAGATTTTTCCAAAGGGGTTAAACCATGGTTTTCGTTAAAAAATGGCCATTTTTCCATGTTTTTTTTTATTGGAAATACAGGCCAAGAAAATGTTTTTTATGATATTCTAGAACGAAAAAACACCTTTGTAGCCTATAAAAGTAAGAAGTTTAAAAAGTCGAAAAATTGAGATTTTTCCAAAGGGGTTAACCCATGTTTTTGGTCAAAAAATGGCCATTTTTCCATCTCTTTTTTTATAAGAAATACAGGCTAAGAAAATGTGTTTTACGATATTCTAGAACGAAAAAACGCCTTTCTAGCCTATAAAAACAAGAAGTTCAAAAAGTCGAAAAATTGAGATTTTTGCAAAGGGGTTAAAGCATGGTTTTGTTCAAAAAATGGCCATTTTTCCAACTTTTTTTTTTTCAGGCAATATAGGCCAAGAAAATGTGTTTTACGATAATCTAGAACAAAAAAACGCCTTTCCAGCCTATGAAAACGACAAGTTCAAAAAGTCGAAAAAAAGAGATTTTTCCAAAGGGGTTAACCCATGGTTTTGGTCAAAAAATGGCCATTTTTCCATGTTTTTTTAAAAGGAAATATAGGCCAGGAAAATGTGTTTTACGATATTCTAGAACGAAAAATCGCCTTTTTTAGCCTATAAAAACAAGAAGTTTAAAAACTTTAAAAACTGAGATTTTTTCAAAGGGGTTAACCCATGGTTTTTGTAAAAAATGGCCATTTTTCCATCTTTTTTTTTTGGAAATATAGGTCAGAAAATGTGTTTTACGATATTTTAGAACGAAAAAACGCCTTTGTAGGCCATAAAAATAAGAAGTTCAGGAAAATGTGTTTTAGTATATTCTAGAACGAAAAAACGCTTTTTTAGCCTGTAAAAACAAGAAGTTCAAAAAGTCGAAAAATTGAGATTTTTCCAAAGGGGATAACCCATGATTTTGGTCAAAAAATGGCCATTTTTCCATGTTTTTTTTATAAGAAATATAGCCCAAGAAAATGTGTTTTACGATATTCTAGAACGAAAAAACGCGTTTCTACCCTATAAAAACATGAAGTTCAAATATTCCAAAAACTGAGATTTTTCCAAAGGGGTTAACCCATGGTTTTGGTCCAAAAATGGCCATTTTTCAATCTTTTTTTTTTTTAGGCAATATAGGCCAAGACAATGGTTTTTACGATATTCTAGAACGAAAAAACGCCTGTCTAGCGTATAAAAACAAATAGTTGAAAAGTCGAAAAATTGAGCTTTTTCCAAAGGGGTTAACCCATGGTTTTGGTCAAAAAATTGCCATTTTCCCATCTTTTTTTGTTTTCACGCAATATAGGTCAGGAAAATGTGTTTTACGATATTTTAGAACGAAAAAACGGCTTTGTAGGCCATAAAAATAAGAAGTTCAGGAAAATGTGTTTTAGTGTATTCTAGAACGAAAAAACGCCTTTTTAGCCTGTAAAAACAAGAAGTTCAAAAAGTCGAAAAATTGAGATTTTTCCAAAGGGGTTAACCCATGGTTTAAGTCAAAAAGGGGCCATGCTTTTTTTAAAAAGTGAAAAAAAATTGAATTTTTTCAAAGGGGTTAGATAGGCTGATTATTTCGAAAAACAAACAGTGGAAAAATTTCAAATTTTTGACGAAACCGTGGACTGTTAGAAAAATTCAATTTTTTCCCCTTTTTTTGAAAAAGCATTTGTATAGTCTAGAAAGCCTTTCTTTCCATCTAGAATATCAACAAAAATATATTTTAAGGCTTATTTTTTCGACAAACAAAGAATTGAAAAATTTTGAATTTTTGAACAAATCTGTGGATCAACCCCTTTGGAAAAATTCAATTTTTTCACTTTTTTAAAAAAGCATTTTTACGGTCTATAAAGCCTTTCTTTCCATCTAGAATATCAACAAAATATATTTCCATGCTTTTTTTTTTTCGAAAAAACAAAGAATGGAAAAAAATTCGAATTTTTAAGCAAAATCGTGGACTAACCCCTTTGGAAAACTTTAGTTTTTTACTTTTTTAAAAAAGCATTTGTATAGTCTAGAAAGCCTTTCTTTCCATCTAGAATATCATTTAAAATATATTTCAAGGCTTATTTTTTGGAAAAACAAAGGGTGGAAAAATTTCGAATTTTTGACCGAAACCGTGGACTAATCCCTTTGGGAAAATTCAATTTTTTTTAACCTTTTTAAAAAAGGATTTTGTAGTCTAGAAAGCCTCTCTTTCCATCTAGAATATCAATTAAAATATATTTCAAGGCTTATTTTTTTCGAAAACCAAACAATGGAAAAATTTCGAATTTTTTACCAAAACCGTGGACTAACCCCTTTGGAAAAATTCAAGTTTTTTCACTTTTTTAAAAAAGAATTTTTATAGTCTAGAAAGACTTTCTTTCTATCTAGAATATCAACAAAATATATTTCCATGCTTCATTTTTTGGAAAAAACAAAGAATGGAAAAAAATTCGAATTTTTAACCAAAATCGTGGACTTACCCGTTTGGAAAAATTCAATTTTTTTCACTGTTTTAAAAGAGTATTTTTGTAGTCTAGAAAGCCTTTCTTTCCATCTAGAATATCAATAAAATATTACAATGGAAAAAAACTTACAATGGAAAATTTCCAATTTTTGACCAAAATCGTTGACCTTCCCCTTTGGGGTAGGTCAACGATTTTGACCTACCGCGACTTAATTGACAATCACGTCAATGACGAGAGTTTAATACCGTCAACTAACGTGATACAAATCACTTTGACCTTAAAGATGACAACCGCACATGTTGTCGAAAGGTCAGTCACTGTTAACAAAACAGTCCTATTCAGGACAAAGTTCAACCGGAAGATCACACTCAACCTACTTATGAAATGGCTCCTGGGTTCAAACCTTTCACGAAATATTTATTAGATTCGATTGTTTTCTAATATCTCGAAAAGTCAAGGTACTGATAAGTGTTATCATCCGAGCTGAAGGCCGAGGCTGATAACACTTACCGAGACCCTGATTATCCCAGTCATAACAAAACCCTCATTCACTAATTGTTCAAATTTGCATAATCAGCACATATCTGTTTCCTTCATCAAAAAAACAAAATCAATAGATAAATACAGTAATAAATACTCATCGTCTGTCATTAGAGAACTCAGAAAAAGAGATGTAACAGGAGCAAAATTTAAAAAAAAGACAAAAAAAGTTTTCCAACATGACCTGTTAGTACAAGGTGAAACGACAATAATCTGTTCCAATAAAATCTTTGCAATTCCGTGTTAATATTGAAGTTGTTTTATTTTTAAGGACATTTCACCTTTTTCTTTTTCTTTTCAGCACACGTTCACCGGACCTGGCTACAAAGCCAACAACAAAATTGACTGATTGACACAGGCCACAACAAAAAACTATTTGTTTTTTGGCCCGCGTGCTGTCTGAATTAACGCAAGATTTAATAAGTTTCCTAAGTCCTCTCTTCCTTTCAAAAAATAGATTAGAGCCCGAACACTCTAATAAATTCCTCTAAATCGGGAGGTTATATTAACAAGGGTCAAATTCGATCGTGAGGTCCAAACCATGTAATATTTATCGAGCAAAATCTGGGGAGAAAACAGATTTTTTTTCGGGAAGGGGACAGTGAAGGGGAGGTGTGTCAAATTACGTCCCTTCTCTTGAATAGACCTCTTTAGATTGTGTGGTTTTTCCCGATAAGACGTCCCAGTAAAACTTGACTCCCTTTGTCTGACTATTTCAATTTCCATAAATAATGTGGAACAGTCCTCTAGAGTATTATTACATGACCTGTACTGGCAAAACAAAACATACAAGCTAAAGAGGTCGATTCTCAAGATTTTGGCTGAGATTGAACGTCTAATGATCTTGTATATTAACAAAAGCACCTCTGTAGCCCCAGCGTTTTTCAATTTTTTTTCTTAAATAATCCTCTCCTAAATAAAAGAATCCACTGTTTATATCATTGTTGTGCATATCTTCTCCATCTCTCTCTTTTCGTACAACAACTGCAATTATTACCGCCTCAAATTAACTGATCAAAACTGACCAACAGCAGCCACCAAAATTGGTGAACTTTGATGAATTATGAGGCCCTGTTTTAACGTCGAACTTCACAAAGGAGAAACCTAACTATTCTCACTTATAAGCATCAGGTTTATCCCACGGTAGTTTAACGTTCTATCTGGCTTATGTAGCATTGTGTGACGCTGACATGCCGCAAGAAACACCAGCACCATTACGTGGCATCCAATCACCCACAATACAAGTAAATCTGACTATGAGTATTGCCAGATCATCCGCCTACAGATTGTCCATCGTGTTTGTTGCATTCCATCGAATTGAGAACCTTCCCATCACTCAGATCACATGATAGTGCGCATGATTGTTGCTCACATGGTTTGGAGTTGCGTTATGTTTTGTGTGCAAAGGTAGTTCATGTTTTCTTTTGTTGGCCTCATATTTTGCCTAAAAATACAGAAGAGTCGGTTAAAGGATTATGTGTGTCAAACTTCATGAACCAATTGGGGAGAGGCAGCACTGTCAAGTGGTAAGGGATGGCAGAATTGTAACCCTAACTTCACAGGCCTGAGTTCAGTAACTGGAGTTGTTTTCTTGGTAATCTCGAGTTTAATTGCCTGGTAATGCTATAATTCTACCAATTGAAGGTCTGTATAAAATATGACCTTGGACGTTATTAGCCTGACGTTGAGCTCAAGCATCGTTGTGGGCCGTGAAGTATTATGGTATAGCTATTGCAGGACAAAATTCATTTCAGTTTAAAAATGTTTAACCTTGGTTGATTCTAAATTCCCTTCGTCTACTAGACCAAATTAATCACGAATTAGGGCTAGGAGACAAAGGACATTGAGAATCAACCCAGGTTAAAAAAATTTAACCTGAATTTAATTTTGACCCGTAACATTTAAGCCATTCTTTACAAGTGTTAGCTCTCGGTTCTAAACGATTTTGTCATAGGGATATAACAATTAATTGGAATGTTTCCTGAAAGTAAAAGAAACCCACTAATATTTTTGATAAGAGGAGGGTAAGAGAACATTGTACGAAAGGGTTTTGCTTTTGATACAGATGTTTGAAATCCTGTTCGTTAAAAGTCATTGTTATCCATTCTTCCCATTCTTGCCCGCAGGGTAGGAAGAGAGGATGTAAGGGGGTCCACAGGGTCACTCCACTGCTGCGCGCGCATCACTCACCTTATTATAAAGAAATACTCCAAATATAGCGACAAACATCCCAAGCACATTGATGACACTGACTGGATTACGCAATAACACAATGGATACAGTTATTACAAGGATTCTCTTGGTTGAAGCAGCAACAGAATAGCTTAATGGTGTCACCAGTGATAGAACTGTGAAGGCAACCATGTTCTGAGCAAAATTTAAAAATCCGTTTAATGTCAGAATCACAAGTAGCCATAGAAGATCTTGTTCACCCTGCAAAAACAGCAACAAATGCATGAAAGGACAACCATTATATTATATAAGTCATAATATAAGCTAAAAACATGTAAGAAACAAAGCATATAATGTTGCACTGGAAGACAGAATATTACAAAGGGTCATTCTCATATATAGGTCAAGGAGGAACGCTGTGGAATTCACTGCTAACTGAAATAAAGGCATCTGAGTCTGAAGTTTTTTTTTAGTAGTAAACTGGCCAGCAGGCAAGCAATTTGTTGACCAGATTTTATCAACTGTACATATTGACCATATTGTTTTTTACAGGTTTTTGCTGTTTTATACAGTATTTACTTATGCTTCAATATGGCTTTCATGTAACGAAGTTTGTAACTTATGAAATTACCGAATTCAGATAAAAGTAAACCAATCAATCAATCAATGCAAAAAAGTGAAAATTATTAACAATAAATAGTTACAAAAGGACAGTAAAATAGAACGTCTCTGGTACTACCACGCCAGCAGTAAGACACTTACCGATTCAATTACTAAAATAACTCTTCGTAAATCATACAATGCCCAAAATGGTATTAACATTGCTGATGCTATAATTGCCATCAACAGTAATAAACGTAAATGATTAAGACGCAAGTCCCTCATTGCCTACGAAATAAAAAAACAATAGTTTATAAAATATAAACAGGGGCAATGAAACAAACGGAGTACTGACACATTGCCTTCCATAATTGTGCATAACCAAAAATGCAATGAAGGTGGTTGTATCTCTTGCCCAATGTCAGTGTGCATATCAAATAGTATGTAGAGCATTGTAATTAATACTATACCTCTAATTGTAAAATAACTAAGATAGTACGCACCCTCTGATTGGCCGAGAGGAGTGTTTGTATGAGAGTATGTAAACATGGTTGTGGCAAAGTTGTGGCATCAAGATCTTTTGCTTTTCTCGGGCTGATCACGCAAGCACGAATTTGAAAAACTTTCCGAGTTCAAAACTCGACAAGTTTACTTTATTTACCCATTCCTTTGACGGCTGAAACTTGGAAAATCGCTACAAAGAAAATGTGTCATTTTTTTTTATCGCTTAAGCTGAAAGTTTG
Organism: Porites lutea; assembly: GCF_958299795.1. NCBI lineage: Eukaryota > Metazoa > Cnidaria > Anthozoa > Scleractinia > Poritidae > Porites > Porites lutea. The sequence continues at coordinate 24,056,486 of NC_133212.1, forward strand.
GACGAGAAAATCCGTATTTTGAATAGCATGTTTCTGCAAAAAAAGAACTAATTATGCGTGCAAGACTTCGTGTACAGGACTTTGTGACTTGTAAGACTTTCTCTTTTAATCAGTGCCATAACAAAGGGTATTGCGTTTTTTCTTGGCAAAGTTATTTTATAAAAGCAATAGAAAACTTTTTTCCTATGTTTGTATAGCCTGATATAAACACGCGAAAAATTTAATTAAATTCAAGGTTCATACAAAAAATTCCATTCATTTTGAAACACTTTTCAAGGACTTTTGGCCGGGTTGTCAAAATGCGCCAGCAACCGGCGCCATCGCCGGCTACTTTAAGGCTTTTGCGGCCTGTAACCTGGGAAACACATATCCCTACTAAAATGTGTTCCCTAAATCGAAAACACATATCCCTAAGAATATGCGTTCCCCTACCAAGGAACACGTATTCCTAGTAACATGTGTTCTCCCACCTCGAAAACACTAATCCTAGTGATATGTGTTCTCCTACCTGAAAAACACATATCCCTAGTCATATATGTTCCCCCACCTGGGAAACACGCATCCCTAGAGATAATTGTTCCCTAACCTGGGAAACACATATCCCTAGTGATATGTGTTCCTCCACCTGGGAAAAAAATTTCCCTAGTGATATGTGTTTTCCCACCTAAGAAACACGTATCCCTAGTGTATCCCTAGTGATATGTGTTCCCCCACCTAGAAACACGTATCCCTATTAATATGTGTTCTCCTACCTTCAAAACACTAATCCTAGCGATATGTGTTCTCCTACCTAAAAAACACATATCCCTAGTCATATATGTTCCCCCACCAAGGAAATACGCATCCCTAGAGATACTTGTTCCATAACCTGGGAAACACATATCCCTAGTAATATGTGTTCCTCCACCTGGAAAAAATTTCCCTAGTGATATGTGTTTTCCCACCTGGGGAACACGTATCCCTAGTAATATGTGTTCCCCAACATGGGAAACAAATATCGGTAGTGATATGTGTTCCCCCACATGGGAAACACGTATCCCTAGTGACAGGTGTTCCCCTACCTGGAAAACACAAATCCCGAGTGCAATATATGTTCCCCCACCTCGGAAACACGTATCCCTAGTGATATCTGTTCCGCCACCTGGGAAACACGTATCCCTAGTGATATCTGTTCCCAACCTGGGAAACACATACCCCTAGTGATATGTGTTACCCCACATGGGAAACACGTATCCCTAGTGATAAGTGTTCCTCCATCTGGGAAACACATATCCCTGGTGATATGTGTTCCCCTACATGGGAAACACATATCCCTAGTGATATGTGTTCCCCACCTGGGAAACACATATCCTTAGTGATATGTGTTCCCCCACCTGGGAAACACATATCCCTAGTGATATGTGTTCCCCCACCTGGGAAACACATATCCCTAGTGATATGTGTTCCCCCACCTGAGAAACATGTATCCCTAGTGATAAGTGTTCCTCAACATGGAAAACACGTATCCCTAGTGATATGTGTTCCCCAACCTGGGAAACACGTATCCCTAGTGATATGTGTTCCCCCACCTGGGAAACACATATCCCTAGTGATATGTGTTCCAAAAAATGGGAAACGAGTATCTTTAGTGATATGTGTTCCCCCACATGGGAAACACGTATCCCTAGTGATATGTGTTCCCCCACCTCGGAAACACGTATCCCTAGTGATATGTGTTCCCCCACCTGGGAAAACACGTATCCCTAGTGATATGTGTTCCCCCACCTGGGAAACACGTATCCCTAGTGATATGTGTTCCCCCAACTGGGAAACACGTATCCCTAGTAATATGCGTTCCCCCACCTGGGAAACACATATCCCTAGTGATATGTGTTCCCCCATCTGGGAAACACATATCCCTAGTGATATGTGTTCCCCCACCTGGGAAACACGTATCCCTAGTGATATGTGTTCCCCCACCTCGGAAACACCTATCCCTAGTGATATGTGTTCCCCCACCTGGGAAACATGTATCCCTAGTGATTTGTGTTCCCCCATCACGGAAACAGATATCCCTAGTGATATGTGTTTCCCCACCTGGGAAACATGTATCCCTAGTGATTTGTGTTCCCCCATCTGGGACACACATATCCCTAGTGAAGTGTGTTCACCCGCCTGGGAAAAACGTATCCCTAGTGATATCTGTTCCACCACCTGGGAAACACGTATCCCTAGTGATATGTGTTTCCCCACCTGGGAAACATGTATCCCTAGTGATTTGTGTTCCCCCATCTGGGAAACAGATATCCCTAGTGATATGTGTTTCCCCACCTGGGAAACATGTATCCCTAGTGATTTGTGATCCCCCATCTGGGAAACAGATATCCCTAGTGATATGTGTTCCCCCACCTGGGAAACAGGTATCACTAGTGATATGTGTTCACCCACCTGGGAAACACGTATCCCTAGTGATATGTGTTCTCCCACCTGGGAAACACGTATCCCTAGTGATATCTGTCCCACCACCTGGGAAACACGTATCCCTAGTGATATGTGTTCCCCCACGTGGGAAACACACATCCCTAGTGATATGTGCACATCCCTAGTGATATGTGATATGTGGGAAACACATATCCCTAGTGATATGTGTTCCCCAAACTGGGAAACAGGTATCCCTAGTGATATGTGTTCACCCACCTATGAAACACGTATACCTAGTGATATGACTAGGGATATGTGTTTCCCAGGTGGGGGAACACATATCACTAGGGATATGTGTTCCCCCACCTGGGAAACACATATCCCTAGTGATATGTGTTCCCCCACCTGGGCAACACGAATCCCTAGTGATATCTGTTCCCCCAACTGGAAAAGACGTATCCCTAGTGATATGTGTTCCCCTACCTGGGAAACACAAATCCCTAGTTATGTGTTCTCCCACCTGCGAAACATGTATCCCTAGTGATATGTGTTCCCCCATCTGGGAAACACATATCCCTAGTGATATGTGTTCCCCCACGTGGGAAACACACATCCCTAGTGATATGTGTTCCCCGAACTGGGAAAGACAAATCCCTAGTGATATGTGTTCCCCTACCTGGGAAATACAAATCCCTAGTGATATGTGTTCCCCCACCTGGGAAACATGTATCCCTAGTGATATGTGTTCCCCCACCTAAGAAACGCATATCCCTAGTGATATGTGTTCCCCACCTGGGAAACACATATCCCTAGTGATATGTGTTCCCCCACCTGGGAAACACATATTCCTAGAGATACGTGTGCCCCCACCTGGGAAACACGTATTCCTAGTGATATGTGTTCCCCCACCTGGGAAACACATATCCCTAGTGAGATGTGTTCCCCCACCTGGGAAACACATATCCCTAGTGATATGTGTTCCCCCATCTGGGAAACATGTATCCCTAGTGATATGTTTCCCCACCTGGGAAACACGTATCCCTAGTGATATGTGTTCCCCACCGGGGAAACACATATCGCTAGTGATATGTGTTCCCCCACCAGGGAAACACGTATCCGTAGTGATATTTGTTCCCCCACCTGGGAAACAAGTATCTCTAGTGATATTTGTTCCCCCACCTGGGAAACACATATCCCTAGTGATATGTGTTTTCCCACCTGGGAAACACGTATCCCTAGTGATATGTGTTCCCCCACCTGGGAAACATGTATCCCTAGTGATATGTGTTCCCCCATCTGGGAAACACATATCCCTATAGATATGTGTTCCCCCACCTGGGAAACACGTATCCCTAGTGATATGTGTTCCCCCACCTGGGAAACACATATCCCTAGTGATATGTGTTCCCCCACCTGGGAAACATGTATCACTAGTGATTTGTGTTCCCGCATCTGGGAAACACGTATCCCTAGTGATATCTTTTCCCCCACCTGGGAAACACATATCCCTAGTGATATGCGTTCCCCCACCTGGGAAACAGGTATCCCTAGTGATATGTGTTCCCCCACCTGGGAAACACGTATCCCTAGTGATATGTGTTCCCCTATCTGGGAAACACATATCCCTAGTGATATGTGTTCCCCCACCTGGGAAACATGTATCCCTAGTGATATGTGTTCCCCCACCTGGGAAGCAAATATCCCTAGTGATATGTGTTCCCCCACCTGGGAAACACGTATCCCTAGTGATATGTTTTCCCCCACCTGGGAAACACGTATCCCTAGTGATATGTGTTCCCCCACCTGGGAAACACATATTCTTAGTGATATGTTTTCCCCCAGCTTCGAAAAACACGTATCCCTAGTGATATGTGTTCCCCCACCTGGGAAACAAATATTCCTAGTGATATGTGTTCCCCCACCTGGGAAACACGTATCCCTAGTGATATGTGTTCCCCCACCTGGGAAACACGTATCCCTAGTGATATGTGTTCCCCAAACTGGGAAACACGTATACCTAGTGATATGTGTTCTTTGTTCTCCCACCTGGGAAACACATATTCTTAGTGATATGTGTTTCCCCAACTGGGAAGGGATTCAAAGTTGAAGAAAATTCACAGACTTTTCAAGGACTTGTGCAGAAATGTAAGGAGTTTTCAAGGAAAAATGGAATTCAAGGACGTTTCAAGACTGTGCGGACCCTGGAAGTGTCAATATACGTGAAGGTGGTAAATGAGTACACTTCTTTAATCTGTGCATGAAATCAGAGAATGTAATGTAAAGAAATATAGCTATTTAGGAGTATTTTCGTATATTAATAATATCAATAATCATGTTAACAATGTTATTAATGTGCCATGCCTTCTAAACCCAGCGACAGCTTTCTCCAAGCTTGCAGATAATTGAGAGTGGATAAATAAAGATGAAGGGAAATCGGGGATGTTTGTTACCACAAATTTTTCATTGCATTTCTATGTTGCCTACCCTTCACTATCTGAGTTCCTCAGGGAAAGGCAAACTCAGTGAGTGCTGACCACTACTAATGGAATTTTAATCAAGTAACATGCATAAGCAGAAGTACTCACCTTTTTGGTAAATATGTTTTGTATAGAAAAAGTGAATGTGGCTAGCAATGCACTGAGGAGGCCAATAAAATCAAAAGATATTTCAGTTGCAGTTGCTATCATCACTCCACCAACAACAGGAATTAATGAGCAATACACCTGCAGAGTACATGTACAAAATAAATGAATTCAATCAGTATTATTTTACTATGCAAAAAAATTGAGGGTTGAAATGCTCAGTGAATGATCATAAATCCACATTTACTTACCTCTGGAGACTGTGACTCTCCTAAAATTAATCTTGAAAGAATAACTGTGAAGACTGGCATAGTTGCCTGTTGGAAGCAAATCAATTTGATGAAGTAAATTAACTGATCCATCTACATGTTCTTAAATAATACCAGCAATATCATGAGCAACATACATTGTAACCCAATGAGTAATATTGTTGTATTTTCTTTAAACAACACCTTGATTATAAAAGGTGGCATAAGAGGCTAATTCACAACTGGCCTAGACATGAGCTGTGCAAAAAATGTCCCATACACAAAGTATCTACTTGTATCCAACTTGTGAAATAAACAGAATAATGTTTATTCAAAACACAAACAAAAAAAAAATAGAACAAGCGCTATGAAGAATATTTAGTAATAATGCTTATCAAAGAGAGAAAGAAGAAGGAGTTTTGTTTAAATGCAAGCAAGATGTAGGCATGCACATCACCTTGTATGGTTGACAATTAAATGAGAATAAGTATAGTTATTTAAAAAATCAATAATGGAAAACATTCTCACACTCACCTTAACTTTTAAGGGATGTTGAAGAAGTATGTCCAAGAGAGAAATAAGACAAAATAAAAACAAAAACCAGCACTTAGAACCTGTAATTATTATGTCACAACTGGTAGCCATTTTCTGTATGTCAAGCAATGCTCCTCCTCACATGAAGGATTGAGAAGGAGTGTTCTGTGACAACACTAAAATGGCTGTGAAGGAGACTAATACTCTAAAGGCTTTTGTTGCCATTGTAAACAATCACCCAGTACAATTCAGCTTTTCTGTGGCTTTTACAAGCAAACATCCAGTAACAAAAAATTCAGTTGTGAGGACTGCCATCTTCCAAATATGGTATATTAAAATGACAAACTGGTCCCCAGGGTCTTCTAGCTTTCCAATATGGCGGCAGTAGGAGAGAAAAATGACTATTCTAAATCCACACAAATATAAATTTTCAAAAATAATATAGTAACTAAGTCTTGTCCTTGACCTTACCAAAACGGTGGTTGAGTAAAAATCTAAGCACTGTAATACCGTAAAATTCCGAAAATAAGCACCTCCATGTATAAGCCCCCCAAACTCATAACACAACCCCCCCCCCCCCCTCCCTCCAAATATATTGTACTTGCAAACTTGGAAATTGCCCTCAAACACAAAGTAGAACAAAGCAATAACGGTACAGTAACATACAAATTTTTGCATTTACCAAAGAACTATTACGTGTGTCAAATGATTACAGTCAGAAAGTGTTACAGTCTATTGCTGTTTGCGGAGTTCACTCTTCATTCTGGGCTTGGATTTCCTCAGTCCATATAGACAAAGTACTTGCATGGCTGCATTTTTTAGAAAGATCTACATCCCCAAGGAGAGTTTCAGTAAAACCTTTCTGCAAATTACTGACATAAATTTCCTTCCAACTATAAGTTAGCCCAATCGATTTTGAGATGCAAATTTCCTTCCAAGTATAAGCTTAGCCAATTATGATCTGAACATAAGCCCCTCCAAAAATAAGCCCCTCAAAAAAGGCCTTTGAAAAATATGAGCCCAGGGGCTTTTTTTCGGAATTTTACGGTACTTTTCTAGTAATTATTAAATTACTTTAAAATATACGAAGTATTCCATTCGTAGATACGATGAGTAAAGTTTTTCTGTTAACTGAATTTCTGTACAAAGTACATTGTATTCCACCTAGCTATATATGGATTGAGTTTAAAGACGTATACGTGCGTGGATTGATGGAGTTTGAATGCCGGGTCGAGTAGATGTCATTAAATGCATCAATCTATAATGATGGACCTTCTATTATAATTTCACAGTCTTACCTGTATGAGCGTATGAGACAGGTACTTTCCATATACTAATATGGCTTGTTATAGACGAAAAGGCTTTTCCAAAAGAGAGTGGTAAAATCAAAGTGATGAGACTAGATTTAGGTATGGAAGGCATACGGGGAACTTTCCAGATGTGAAGAGTTGGTGATAAATATGTCGCTGTAGAGAGCAGATGAACCATCGCCACTGTGACAGGATAGGGAAAATCCATAAGCAGCTTTTTCCCAATTACATTGTTTGTTGAGCTGATCGTGTACCACAGAGAGCATAACAGAATTATTCGAAATACTTCGGCGCGAAAGCCGACCGCCATAGTTGACTTTCTCTAAGACACGTCATGTGCAGAGCAACCACGCTTCCGGTTGCGCAAACGATCGTAATAAATGAATATCCGCCAAAAATCTTTCCTGAATAAAATCAAATTTTCTCCGTATTTTACGTACAACAGAGACACAAAAAGGATGCAACATGAGAAAAAAATGTGAATTTTTTGCTTCATGTACTAAATATTGGAGCCACCACAATAAGGGCTGAGTGGAGGATTAACATTCTAGCCGCATTCTAGTAGGTTCATATTTATGGAGTCCTAAGATATCCCATAGAAACAGAAGCGGGGTCATGTGATTCTACAGCCTGTTAGCTCTCACGAACCCACGATGAGGGCTTTGACGGCTTCGCAGTGCAGTGCAGCGCATCCAGTGCATAATGTTCGGAGTTACGCATTTAGTTCTCCTTTACAAGGATTTGTTTTCATATCAATTTTGCTTTTCTCAGCACCTTCCACGCGAGGATCTTCCAATGAACGAAGGAATGTTTTGGTTTTGATTGGCGATGACGCAGGCTTTGAAACCCAAGTTTACAATAACTCAGTCTGCAAAACTCCGAACATCAACGCACTTGCTGAACGGAGCGTCATATTCAGGAATGGTTTTACCTCAGTGAGCAGTTGCTCTCCAAGCAGATCAACAATTTTAACAGGTAAGGATAACTCGTTGGAGTCCCGCTTAGACCCGAACAAGGTCCGGAGTTCTCGGGACATATTTTTCGGGAAACCCTTGAACGAACAAAGGGAAGGTCCTGATTACTCTCCCGATTAGATTTCCCGAATTTGATACTCTCTTGAACAAAATAACATCACCCTTCGCTTTTGTAGCTTAGCCTCTTGAAGAAAGAAATACTTTTGCAAGAATAAAAGTTTTGCTCTCTTAGCTTCAAAGGTCCCTCCCCTGTCCTCCAAGCGCTGTTCCCTAGAAAATATAACCCATTTTTTACAGACTGAGCTGCCAACCAAAGTTCAAAGCCTTAGGTTTACATTATGCGACACATGCTCATTTTTGGCAAGTAACCGGAAGCAGAGTCAGATTTGGAAGAGGTTGAGAGGAGGATGGGTACTGGTAATTGCGAAAAATTACTTCTAATCTTGTTTTTTTAGGTTATTGTCCATTTTCACATTTTAAGGGTTTTATTTCCTCTTCAGGCCTCCCTCAGCATCAAAATGGCATGTATGGCCTCCACCACACTTTTCATCACTTCGACTCGTTTGACGCAGTGAAAAGTCTGCCTCTTCTGTTACAAAAGGAAAATATACGAACCGGAATCATCGGCAAGAAACATGTTGGGCCTGAAACGGTGAGGAACACAACTGTAATGATTACAATAAAAGAATATTCCCCTCGCTTTTGACACAATATTTATTGATGTCTGCTAATATCTTGGAAATTATTTATATTATTACCGTTTCTAAGCAGATTCTAGGCATGCACGCAAGCGTGTGCTTCATTTCGATATTTGGTGTTTCGGTTGCTTGAAAGATCGGGAATGGCGACAAACAAGTCCCGATATTTTGAAGTCTAAATAAAGTGGAAGGGAAATTCGTTTGAGAGTGAAGGGTGAATTAAGTTTGTTGGTTTTTCAAATTCTGTAACGATGGACAGTAGGGGTGGATTAGGGGGGAGGGGGGTGGAGGGCAAATGATGGCTTTATTGGTAACCCCATTGTAACGTGGCACTGTTACTCTCTTTTAGGTTTATCCATTTGACTTTTCCTACACCGAACTGAACTGCAATCTGTTGCAATGCGGCCGTAACATAACACACATGAAAGACTTGGCTCGTGAATTTTTCCAAGGATCGCTGAGTGACCCTCGGCCATTTTTCTTGTATATCGGCTTCTTTGACCCTCATCGCGGTGACCCTTATGGTAAATACGGTAAGTACGCAAAAAAAAAAAAAAACGTCAAGGAAAAGAAAAGGCGTATCGAAAAACGGTGTGTACATAATAAGAGTCTAGTTCTCACCGGCACCGTTTTGTTTCTTCCCGTTCATAGAAACAACTATAAGGGACGTTAACAACGTTATAAGATATCAACATTTTGATTGTCGCACATATTGGCAGATTTTTCATGGTAATGGATATTCTTCCCAGGAAACTGAAAGCTTATTAGGTACAAAAAGAAAGCTTGAACTAACACATGATCTTAGAAAATGTGCTCATAGTTTCAAAAATCTTCGGAAAATTTTAACCCTTCGAACTCTGACACTAATGCCAAAATGGTACTCATATGTCATTCTTCTATATTTGTGTTAATTTGCTCGCTTTGCATTGATTGCATCTCCAGGATCCAAAAAAAAATAGAGCGTTCCACCTTAAAACGAGGCTTTGAGAAGTCAAAAGAATAACTAAATTTGTTCACCGTGTTGTTCGCACACTAGAAACAAAACCGGGACTGATGAACTTTACTACGTCCTTTTTGTTGTAGGTGAGTTCTGTGAGAAATTTGGAAATGGTGAGCCAGGCATGGGTGTGATACCAGATTGGAAGCCCTTGCACTACTCTCCTGAAGAAGTTATTGTCCCATACTTTATACCAGATACTCCGGCTGCCAGAAGAGAAATAGCCAATCAGTACACTGGAATAAGCCGAATGGATCAGGGTATTGGACTTATTTTAGATGAACTTCGGCAAGCGGGATTTGAGGAAAATACGCTCGTGATATTCAGTTCTGATAATGGTATCCCGTTTCCTGGCGCCAAGACCAATCTGTATAATCCAGGTACATAAATGACAGCTAACTTTTCTTTTATATCGCACGTGTTCCCTCTTTAGCCAAGGTTTGATCATGGTTCCTTCTGTGCGTAATTCAGAATTTGAAATTGTAATTTTTTAAAATTAATCATGTTTTTAAAAACTCATCGCTACGGACTGAATCTGGTGCAAAGTTTTTTTGTAGAACAACGGGGTTTCTAAAATGATTCTAATTATTGTAATCTCACAAAAAGGGTTCTTTTAATTTAGCTTTTCAATAAACGAGCGGGGCTTTTTCTTTTCAATCATTAGGCATGGCTGAGCCCTACCTGGTATCATCCCCGTACGTCACTAAACGCTGGGGTCAAATTAGCGATGCATCAGTGAGCCTTTTGGATATAGTGCCAACCATCTTAGATTGGTTTAGCATCGATTATCCCTCTTACAAATTATTTGGAACACATGATGTACAGCTGACTGGGAAGTCTGTTCTTCCGGTGTTGAAAGAAGAACCAGTTTCTGGATGGGACACTGTATTTGCTAGCCACGATTTGCATGAAGTCACAACGTACTATCCAATGAGGGTGATGCAGAAAAATAATCTCAAACTGATTCACAACTTATGGTACAAGATGCCCTATCCCATTGCCCTGGATATTTTTACCTCATTTTCATTCATGGATATTTTGGAACGGACCAAGAATGGTACAGAGACGGGCTGGATTCATGCCTTGAAACAGTACTATTACCGATCGCAGTGGGAGCTGTATGACCTCAAGTCTGACCCTAAAGAGCTGAAAAACCTAATTAACAATCCGGCTTATCAGGCTGAAGTGAAAGAGTTGCGTGAGGAGTTGCTGACATGGCAACGTACTACTGATGACCCATGGCTCTGCTCTCCCGGGGGGGTCAAAGTGGGGAGCTTGTGTATCTCAATGGACAATGATGCCTGAATGTTGCGAAAAAAGTTCCAATACTTTTTCGTTTGTTTTCAATGTCGATCACTTTACTAGTTTCCCATGTTGTATTAGATGTTAAAGAAAGTTGTGATACTGCCATCTTTTAATATTAATAATGATAGACAAAATTGCAAACTGACTGACTTTTTTTTCCAGTAATTTTGGTTAACGACAAAAATATTTGCAAATGTGTAGTAAATTAATTAAATAAGGCTGAGTATGATCAGAAGAATTATGAAGATAGAGGAGGTGGATCAGATCATATGAAAACCCAATCTATTTCTTTATCATTCATTCAAAATCATCTCTAGTTTAAAACCAAGGTAAAACATGCTTATCCCGATTGATGTTAAGTTTCCGTCTTCATCTGCATTTTTCTCGGCAATTTCATGGTATAAAGGGATGTTTAGATCTGCAGATACTCTCCAAATAGTAGATGTCATTCTTCGAGTTGTATTTTTGCTGTATTTGCTGTTTTTCTTAGTCGTGCTATTTCTTCTTCGCGAGACGTGTGACTTTTCCGCCATTTTATCTTGCTCTACCAAAACAACGCAACCTTCTCAGTTACTGTCCATTTTTCTGGCATTACGCTGTACCACTGACGTCATTTTCCAAACATCCAGGTTTGGTCAAACAGGGGCACCCAACGTCAATTTTTGGAAAACATTTGTTCGGAAAACGATATGAGATCTAGAATTTTGGAACATTTGTTGTAAAATTTGCTGCTTGCCTGCCTCTCCTAGGATTTTTGAACATCTAAAAAATGGTATGGCATTTTTACGGATTTTTACTCTAAAAAGGTCACCTAGAATTTTCGGGAGCCCGTTTTCTAGATGAAATTTTCGAAAAGGTGAGTTTTGATCCCTATAATTTTTGGATCATTAGACTTTCAGCTGGGAAATCCGAACAGATGGAAAATTTTTAGGGGATAAAAATATGCCTACATCTTCCGTTGAAATCCAAAAAGACGTTCAAAAATGCTATGTTTTAGTTGTTTTGAACTATATTCTAGTTGGGTGCCCCTGGTCAAAGAGGGTCGTCAAAGCTAGCTTGTTATGAAGAATTAGCCGCGGGATTCAGACATCAAGGTTTATTGTAGCACTAGCAATAAAACGTTAATTGCGATTATGTTACAAATCGATTTACAGAGAATAACGTAGAAAGAAAAATATAACTACAATAGATGATTACAAAAATAAAATAATTACAGTACGGGTTATAAAATGTGTGTGGTGGTCAAAGTAGTGAAAGCTTTCTAGTTGACCAGCAGCTACTTTCCGGAATAAAACGAAGAAACGACACTAAGCTTTAGTAGAGAATGATTGTAGAGCCTAGGACTAGTGTAAAAGACAATATTGCATGTACATAAGGGTACGCTAGAGATATATTGAACCAGGAACTGCTGCGAAGCCAAAAGAGAAAACAAGACAAATGCGTATTAAAAGTTACCTGGGCCAAAAACTGTAAGGTAAAATTATCAAGAAATTTTAACAGATGTGTATGGTGTCATAAGCCATGGGTATTAGCACACCTGCTTAGAGATGAAACTTTTTCCGTAGCGTTCAATCCTTATTATGAGTGGGCCAAAAAATTCTATTTTAAAAACTTCTTCATAAAAATACATTCACGCATCATACATTTCTTTTTTTCTCTTATTTTTCTAGTAAAATTTCACTTTTCTTATGATTATCAAATTGTACGGCAGGTTACTCTGCATAAAAAATAAGTCGTGAGATCGTCGAATCCGCATGTTAAAACTGACATTTTACTGTTCACATGCAGAACATTTTTCAAGAAATCTTTTTTTAGGTTGTAAATATACAAATTTAGCTATTGACGTTTTGACATATAACCTCGATCATTTGACAGAACAGGGCAAAACGTTATCGTAAGGTCTTCTCTGACTAGAGACTTAAAAACCACTGCTTTCTGACTTTAATAAAAGGCTTTTGATTAAGGTTAAGGCAGTATGGCAAAACCAGCCCAAATCGCCACAGAAATACACAAGGACACAAAATGCAGCAAAAGTAAGTGAATCCTATAAATCGCAACATAGCCAGATGTATTAATTTTTAACAAGCGCTCGCTAGGTGAGTTTAGGATGCCTGTGGTTATGTTTGAACAAACTGGCCATGGTAGCAACACAGTTTCAGCCAGCAAAATAAGGCCGGCTTTTTTTCCAACGTAAATACTATTATTTTAGTTAGATTTACAGTGTGTCGGAAAGCATCCAAAATGCTATGTGGGGTCAAATGTTATTAGGCATGTTGCTTCTCGGAACCATATGTACAACGAACAAATTAAACATAATATTCAAACTCAATTTTTTTATCATGGCTTGCAGACATTCTATTGGAATGGCCGTCTTCCATACTTAAATGACGCCCCTCTAGCGTCGCCTGTTCGTTTGCACAGGTGTACTCATTTTCTTTTGGCTGGTTCTCCTCCGACGTTGAGGTTCTTTGTATGTTTTCCTCATTTCCGTACTTCCGTTTCCTTGGGGTTAGTCTACCAGCACGAGCAGTTTCACCCTTTTCTTTTTTCTGAGGAGCTCCATTTTGATGGACTTGTCTTTGTGCCAGAACGTTTTCGTAATCTTGGTCTTTGCGTCCATCATCTGTTACGTCGGTGTTGGTTGGATATTCACTGTTCACAAAGCAGTCACCCCTAGGATCCGTTTTGGATGGTTTTCTCTGAAGGTCGTCAGTTCTGTGGACAGGTGTTAGTGCCTGCACATTCTGGTATTCTCTGTTTTCGCCTCCATGTTCAGGCATGTCGTGTCTGTAGCAGCCTCCTTGTTCCCTTTTGAGCGCTTTATTTTGAAGACATCCATTCTTGGACCCTCTAAGCGCTGGCACATTTTGGTATTGTCTGTTTTCGTCTTTATCGCCTAACACATTGGTTGGTTTGTTACGTTTGTTTCTTAGTTTTTTATTTTCAAGAGCTTCATTCGGGCTTTCTTGTAGCGCCAGCACATTTTGGTATTCTCTGTTTTTGCTTTCAGTGGCTGTTGGATTGGATGTTGGTTTGTCGTACAAGGAGCATCTGTCTTGCTCCTTTTGGAGTGTAGTGCTTTGAAGATCACTATTTTGGACATTTTGTCTAAGCGCCAGCGTTTCTTGGTTTTCTCTCCTCCGACCTCCACTGGATATGGGTTTGTTGTCTATGTGGCAATCGCCGTGTTCCATTTTGGGTACCTTGTTATCTTTTGACAAATTTTTTGTCGCTTTGTCTTGAATGGTGCAATCTTGCAGGTCCATTCCAGATGCTTTGTTGCGGCTCTCCTCACGCGGACCTCTATTTTGGTTAATTTCCCCTATCGCATGTTTGCGTTCTCCAGGAACGTCGTACGGAACAATATTGTTTTGTCCCATTTTTTTGTTTGGCGATGTTTCATCTTCTGTCAAGTAAATGGGGTTAGAATATGCGCTACTGTACAAGGTCTTGTCTTTCTCGGAAAGTCGGATGCTATTGTACCTATAGTTGTGTTTAGCGAAGTAGTCTTCTGAGCACATCCTCTCGATGTCTTGTTTGGATGGGTGGCGACCTTCATTCAATACGTGAGCACCGTCCTGGGAAATGGACAGGTCTGGCCAATCGCTTTCACTGTGATTTTGCAGCCACAGTTGCATCATCCATGACTTCATTGGCTCCCTTTATGAGAAAGAAAGAAAATAATTTAGTATCTTTTAAACGTTTAATGAGGTTACATGAAAGAATAGACCCTGTCACGGTTTTGGAAGCCATCTTGGAAGGTCTATTTGTACATCTTTGTGTCCTTTTTTGTCTCTAACCTCAAAACAGAATATTATATGTCTCCGTAACACAACTTTCTCGGTTAACTCGCCCCATACAGAGGCTTTTGTTTCAGTCTGCGCCACGGAAAGGGTAAAACTGTGTGAAAATTACTTAGGAAGCCTCTTCCCAGGTGAGGAGATAAAATATGTCTTAGTGTCCATCAGGGTGACTATTAAACAACGTACCTGCTCGTCAAGCAATCAACGATAGCCAGAAAAGGCGGTCTTTGAGTAGAATCATACGCCCAACACTGATGTATAATTTTATACACCCAGTCAGGACAGCAGTCGGGTTGGCCCAAGGGTCCAACGTCTGCCATGTATTGCAGAATCTACAAAAAATGAGAGAGGGTCAACTGACGAGGTGGGTTTTCAGAAAATCACCTTTGCAAAAGTGACAAAATAGCTACAACTTAATAAGGAAAACATATATTTCCTTCCTGAAGACGATATTCTGTTACTGGCATACTATCGGTCTAATTTCTATGATTTACCTCTTCTTGCGTTTTAAGTTCATGGTAGGGAACTGAAAATTGACGCTTTTGTTGACCAACTGCAAAGGACGTGTAAAGCTCCCAGGCTAAAATACCAAAAGCCCACACATCACTGGCATGCGTGTATTGTCCATCTAATATAACCTGTGGTGCACTCCTGAAAATTAAATGATTATTGCTGGTATTAATTATAAGTGGCAAGTCGACTGTCACACAGGCCCTCTCTGAATAGTTTTTCTGACAACATTATCGCCACGACTCATAAGAAATTGGAATTCAGTCAATTCACGTGTTGTCCTCTTCAGCAGTGATCGACATTTGCAAATCATCTCTTTTGGTGAAGTTCAGAAACTCTGTTCGAAACCCTTCGTTATACTCGAGCAGAGAACAATTTAGGAAGCTGTCTCTTATCATTTCACGCCACTTGAGACCTCTCAGCAGAGGGGAACAATGAGAGGTGGATGCATTCGAAGGTTACGGGACTAATTCGGGATTAAATGAGTACATTGTTCTAGTAAACTTACCAGCGAAGAGCATCGGGTGGCATTTTTGCTCCCTTTACGCATGACGTACTGGTAACTTCGTATTCACTCATGGACAGGGACTTGGAGCGACCCAGGCGACCAACTTGAACCTGCAATAGAAACAATACAACTTTAATTTGCAAACTTTTGAAACAGCTGAGAACAGAAAGTAGTTTTGGATTATTACAATGTGCTAGAGTAAATACCCTGGCGAGAATAGAGGGGACTAAAACCATCCTTCCCTGTCCAACGACACATTTCCGTATATGCTAAGTAAGGGTATAAGGTAGTTAACCTTTCCTGTCCCCGCGGGGAGATCACTGCATCTTACAAACAAAAGTTGTCTCATTCATGAATACGAGGTGTAATGTCAGGTTGTAAAACGGTCGACTGGTTGATAAACAAATCGTCATCCTTCATTTTAATATCATAAATAAAACGACAGTTCAGAATTTGCTAATAAGGCTTCTCTTTTTTTAATGCAGTTTCGTGTAAGCAAGTGGTAAGTGGAGAACACGTTTGATGCTTTTGATGTTTATGGTTGATGGGACTAAATTTAAAGGTTGTGTACCTTGTTTGTTGCTACTATGTTCACATGCTCAGCTCGAAGATCTCCATGTACAATATGGTTTACATGGAGGTAGTGAAGGGCAGACGCCACCTGCGACAGGAACATGACGATGTCCTCCACTTTGCATCGATGGTCAAGTACGTACTCCTTTAAGTTTCCGTTGGGGCATTCCCAGCTCTGCATTATGTTGAAGCATTTTCACATTAAGTACATGTAAAAGATAAAATTATCCGTTGACGTCCTTATAAAAAGTTCAAATGCAATACAATAACTTACCATCCGGGGAAGCGAATCAAAATACTCGATTTCATATTCTGAGGAAAGGTGGTCATTTTTTAGATGATTAAGTGCCCTGATATGTTTTTCTTCTTCTTCTGACAATTTTTCCCATATTTTAGTTAATCCCTGAATTGAAAAAAAATATATACAGTTAGGTCAATTTACAACAGAAGGGATGTCGTGCGCCAAGGGAAGTGCACCAAGTCAAATATTCAAATTTTTTCATCCTTTAATTGTCTTCTAAATTTGCTTGTCAGGGAATTTAACTTTTCATACCTGGGCATTTTTCCTGACCACGTAATCATCGACTTCTAGTTCTCCGCAGACATCTAAAAACAAATAGCCATTTGTGGTTTTGTTAGATAATAAGAGAACGACAGTTTTATAGCAAAACAGAGCCATCAGCTACTAACAAGCGAATCATGTACTGAACGTAAGTGTTAAAAATTGCCTTTTTAGGTAAATCAGATGAATCTTTAAAACCTCTTATAGAATCGTTATCATAAAACTCACCCTTACTCTCCTGGACTGGCATTGCCATGCATTCTTCAGAAACGCCTTTAAAGAAAACAACATACATCTAAATTTAAAGGGGGAAACCAACTCATTGATGAGCTATTGTAAAACTGTAAGAGGTTGTTCTAATAAAATCGATTAATCTCCAAACTCACAGTTACTTTCCTGTACTGGCATTCTCAATTCGTCGGATTTTTCTAGAAAAAAGGCACAGCGTTAGTTAGGAATGGCTATTTATGATCAATAGGTGTTTATTAATGACAATAACTAGTGGTTTATAAAGTTTGGTGCCCCTCCACACGAAAGAACATTTGCTTTTGCTTATATAAAATGTAAGAGTGGTAAGAGGTAATGAAAGTTACCTGGTATAGAATCGTATAATTCTTCATCCTGAAAGTTAACAATAATAAAGGTTGTCAAAGTTTGAAGACAACTGGATCAATTAACAATCGGCATGTTTGAAATCATATGGGTGATATTATGGGTGATGAAAATGAAACATATGTACCTTTCTAATCAAAGGCAATTTTTAAGAAATTTAATCGCAACTTACCGAGCTGCTATTGCCGGTGCACTGCATTTCTAAAGGAGGCGGATGATGCCTTAAGCCCTCTTTTCCTGAGGTGGATAAATTGCAAAATGAAATAACTTATAGTATTGAAGATATACTGGGTGGTTAATACATCCGTCAGTCAGTAGTTTATAGCAGTAAGATTTTTATCAGCAATCGTTATTTTAATATAAAGGTAGTTAACAGTAGTCACTGTATATAGACAAGCCACGCTGTTGATCGTTTGATACTACAACTGGTTTCCCTTTTTCCCGTATTCATCTAGTTATCATATGCTTTTTTGTCCTTTTAAGATCCACCTCAAAGCCCGAACGGGATGTAATCATCAGTTTAACATGACACATGCCTGATTTTTTGGCGCGTCTGGACATTTCCTGAAGTCTTTCACTGACTTGGGATATTTTGAGTCTTTTGTTTATCTCCCATGCACAGCTCTGCCTTATTAGTTCAAACTCTTCATTTTCAAAGCACGACTCTGACGGCACAATTTTTTTCCCTTGTAAGACCTGCAAAATGAAGAGTATTTTAAGTTCATTGTAGCAAATTAAAACTTTTTTTGACAGGCATAAAACCTCATCTCCATACAAGTTCTAGAAATAAACCAATCTTTCCTTGAAGGGTTTGACTGGGTACATAAAAGTAGTAAAACTATAATGCTGAAAGAGAATCCCCCCAAAAAATCAGCAAAAAGACAGAGTGTTCAGCACCTTTTCTTCTCATTTCAAATTATGATACTATTTCCACACAGACCATAATGGACCTTGTTTACCCACTCCCCCCACCCCAAATTTTGCATAACCATTGCCTTCGATTTCTCGGCTTGGAACGAGTGTAATACCCAGGATGAAATCGGAAACAATGATTATGCAAAATTTTGGGGGGTAAACAAGATGCAGCATGGTGTATGTGAAAATGGTGAATAAAGTTTTACATTGGGTACTAAACAGTTTTTTTTTTCGCCACATACAGATTAGGGAATCCCGTTAGATCATCCAATATATTGATCAGTCGTTATTATCTTCAGCTTTCTTTAGCGAGAAAAACAACCTACATGACCAAGCACGTCTTTGTCCAGGATGTCTCTGTATGGGGTGCAACCATACGTGAGCACCTCATACACAAGTACCCCAAAGGCCCAAACGTCAGACGCGGTGGTAAATTGATGCTTCGTTAAGCACTCGGGCGCCTTCCATCTAACTGGGAGATCAGTTTCAGGAACATCAGGAACCTCAGCTGAACAATAACCCTCCACAGAATCTGTAGCTGTAATTGAAAAAAGATATATAACGTCTTTCATCGACTTTGCAATAAACCAATTCGTGCTGGGAGTATCTGGATGAGTTTTAACAGGGCACGAATTAAGCGACGTTGCTATCATAGATTTTGCGTTGTTCACGGATAGGGCTCCTTATATTCTTATATAATGCTCAACAGGTGAATTGAGAACAAATTAAGAAATAAATCCTTTCTAACTTTATCAATTTTTTTCCGATTTACCTGTGTAAAAAGCTCTGCAAGTGGAATGAAGACCGGTTAATTTGCAGTTTTGAGACCCCACAAGGACATTTTTAGCCATTACAGCTCGGTGGACCAATCCCAGCTCTTCTAAATACATTATAGCGTCGCTGACATCTTTAAGCATCTCAAGAAGTCGATAGTGTTTTACTGGCGGGTCTCCTTCTCTGAACGACCGAACAAACGCTAATAGGTCTCCACGTTCTTCAAATACTGTGATGATATGGTACGGCAAACGTTTAGTGTCGTAGGCCAGAAGGACAGGGAAGTTTGGATGTCGAGATGCATTTAGCTGTCTCATGTTCAAGACTTCTCGGTTAAGTCGTTCTCTGGCCTGTAATTTGAGATCCTTTTCCCTAAGATGCTGTTTTGTTACGTGAAGGAATTTGATGGCGATCTAGAAAGGTTAGAACACTGAAAGTTTATATCTGAATAAGGGGTATTTTCCGAAGAGGCTTTATTGTTTTCTATAACTACATATTTTCATTACTCATTTGAATTGTCACGCAGTAAATCCGTTTTCATGGAGATGTGTTGTCTTAACTGTTCCCACCAGGTTGTTTTCTGAAACATACACTCGCTGAACAGATGGAAACTCGCTAGCTTTTCAAGTAAAAACGTGGCACACTACGTTAATTGGTGTACTGTCATATATAAAGTTGCTTTACCTTTTTGCTTCGAAACATTCCACTTTTGACAAAACTAGATGGACTATCGCTGATAATTTGCTTCTTGATTTCCAACGAGTTTGTTCTGTACGACGAGGACAAATGTTCAGTAAGCTGTTCTACTGGAAGGCGTTCTGGTCTTTGTAAATCGCGATCCCCTCCGGTGGAATTGTGGTAGAGAGCACGGACCAGAAATTCCCTAGTTTCTTTGTCTGGGCAGAAAAGAACCTCTTTACATTTTCTCTCCAGTAACTCTCTGCACTCTGGCCTTTTTCGCAGTTTTTCACTTTTAAGGAGATAAACCAAGCAACCACCAGCCTCCACCCTCAATTCTGTTCGATCAAAGAAGAGGAAAAATAAAATATAAAAGTATAATGAGGCTTAGGATTGATTACAAGTTCGTAATAAGCCACTCGGATAGTTTACAGTATATCTCACGGCTTATCACGATTTACTTAAAAATTAAGGTGAAATTATATCAGCTATGATATGACAATTTAAAATATAAGATTAAACATTTCCTTTATTAACCAATATAATAATAAGAGTTATGATCAATCATAAAACCTGAAAACGTTAAACTTTAAACCTTGCCGACAAATCCTTGTTTTTGGCTATTTATCCTGCTAGGTATGCGCTCTATTGTTTCGCGTCATAATAGCTAAAACCCGGCCTTTGAGCTATACTTGTTCAGTGCTATTAACTTTAGCTAGAGACATGCATTTACACTCACAAGCCTAAATACGCGGCGCTTTGTGTCACAGAGACTGCTGACTTTTCAGCTACAAACATATGGAGACTATGGACCTATGGTTTAAAATTTTATTGATCACAATATTTATAATCCTACAGTTATAAGGTAAAGGTGGTTCCTATTGTTGCCGTATGTGATTTTGTTTGACACGGAGAAGAAATAATGATCAGGCACTCACATTTAGTAAATGTCCCTCTTTTTAACTAATTTGCGATTCAACAGAGCAAACAGACTATACCTTTTGTCACGCTGTTTTTTGCGGTATCTGCTAGTAGAGACGATACCAACAGGCAAAATTTCCAGTCAGCTTTACTTCTTCCCTCCACGTAAGCCTCCACGATTAATCTGATGAGTTTAAGAGCCCTTCGTTCGGTCTCCATCTGTGGAACAGGACGTTCACTTTGCACCTAATGTAACAACGATAACGAAGAGAACTCTTCAGTTATATGTCTATGTGCGTGCCTGAATATGTACAGTATATTTTTATCGTAACTAAGTACGGCTAGGTGAAAAGAATAAGTAAAAACTACCGACCTTTCCATGCAGATGAATTAAGACGCAATGCAGATCAACCCATTCTCCATAGTTATTCTTCTTTACTTTACTTAGGATTCCTAATTTGCCACTTTCCAATGTCGAATTCTCACAAAACTTTTGGCATTCTTCTATTAGTGTCTTCAAATTTGTATCTGGCATTGACCTGAACTGAGAAATTGCCTTGCTAATAAATTCCATTGAATATCGATAGTGATCCTTCTTTCTGCCAGAGACAAGATTACAACTTTTCTCCAGCTCATGTTGAATCTTCTTCAAATCTTGTTCTACAGCCACGAATGACACATCTACGTCTCGAGCTCGTTGTATCAAAAGCCATGACAAAATGCGACTGTAAACAAAGGCTTGTAAACTTGTCTCTGAATGTTGTGATTTTCTTAAAACTCCATCAGGGATAAAAATAGATGATCTTGTTATTTCTTCCACAACAAGCAAACTAATGTTCCCACTGTCGAAATCCTCCTGACAGATCAGGTGAAGAAACAATAGCAATGCGTGTCTTATTACGACTCCACTGTTGGCGCTGCAGCCTATTTGAACCAGAATTTTGAAAACCTCTTCGTTTTTGGAAGAACATTTTCCCCATGATTTTTCTAGATGAGGAAGAACCGTATGCAAGATGAACTGTTCCCTTTGTCCCTTACACAGGTCAGCGGTCTTGTTCATCTCATGAATGAATTTATCTGGGTCATCGAAGAAAGATTCAATGGACCACTGCTGGAATTCATTTTCACCTAAAATGCATGAAAAAGTTTTCTTTTCAATAACTGTAGTGTATCAAACTGGATGGCTGGGTTTTCAAAGTTTTCCGGAAGTATGTTACAGACTTCCCACAATGCCATGCGCGCTTCTTTGTTGGTGTTGTGATGCCTCGAACAGGATGTTCGTTTTTTGTTCGAATTCTGTAATCGTAGCGATTAAGCAATTCAAATACAGAACATACAAGTAATAATCGATTACAAATAATTATGTCCTTCAGCATTTAATGCTTAATAACTGTAATCAGGAGCCAGTCCCCATTTTTCTTCGCCTCTCTGCCGTGTGTAATTTTCTCAAGCTCTCGCGTTTCGCTTGCTCTACTATCCCTGAGGACAAATGGGGACTTCTCGTAATCTACCAAAATCTATCTTAAAGTGTCTAAAGTAGATCCGATTGTCAGTTGTTTGTTGAAGCATTTAACAAGAAAAATTAAATTCGTTCGAAAACGTTGCTCGAGGCTTCGATGTTTCAAACATCATTCTCAAGAGTAAGAAATGTTAAGTTTCAAAGTTGTTTTTTTAATTAAAAAAAACTCAGCATTTCTTACTCTTGAGAATGATGTTTGAAACATCGAAACGTCGAGTAACGTTTTTAAGTTTACTTTTTCTAGTCTAAAGTAAATAGCCAATTTACCATTGCTTGCAAGAATGCCCTTGCTAGGTTGGGAGTTCCACTCAGTCCCTCTGTTGACGACCGGTAATTCAGAGTGGCTGCTCAAACAGTAAGATCCTGGGTAAGGTTCAATAACTCGAATTGTCTCTTCCTCTGGAACACTGTCATATTCTCTTTCCTCTTCAATGGGGCTGATATTTTGTGAAGAGTTCCAAGGAGACTGTGATGACTCGACGTACGAGTAATTTCCTAAGAGGAAAAAGTTTTTGTTCCTTTGTTACATGGTTGTTAGCAAATGTAGCTTAGGTTGTCAGTATTTGTGTCCTCCTCAAGAATAATTACTTACAATGATGCCGAGTGATGACGACAACGACGAAATGATTACTGTAATTCTGAATGAATAAATTCAGTAGTTTGGATTATTTTGGATAAAAATCAACATTTCTTACTTTCAAAAGCGCCTCCCTATTTGTAAAGCTGTAGCATAATTCCATCCTCTTATTTTTGTTTAAGACTCAAGATTTTTAACAATGCTTTGGGATCACCTGCTTACCTGAAGAGCCTGAGGACGTAATGGATTCTGTTTCAACTTGATCTAAAGAGAGAGAGAGCACAAAAGACGACAGATTATATTAAGCCATATCCTTATCATCATTATCGTTATTATTACTATCATTATTATTGTCATTATCATTCAAACTTACCGGTACTTAATGAAAGTGATCTTAAGTAATGGTCCAGCTAAGAAGCAGGCAGAAAAACAATAGCCCGCGGCAATAGCGTCAGTTATTTTTCAGGCGCTAATTTCTCTAATCAAATTAAATCTGAATGCTCTGATTGGTCAATACAGCAAAAAGCGCGAAATTTGAATTTTAAAGTTGAATTAAGATAGCTTAAGACTCATTCGAACAACTTTTTATTTAGTCTATTGCTTTGTTATGTTGAAAAATATAACATATCTAACATTTAAAAGATTTCTATGCGCCAAACCCGAGGAAGTTAAACTGATATGAAATTACACGAAGATGAGCACAGTGCTACATCAATCAGCGACGTTGGGACCAACATTTACGTCGGCTCTCACCAAAGAAATGTCAAAACCATGATCGTAAACAGGAGCAATTCACTCTCACGTGGCGAATCTGGCGAACGCGCCAATGTCGCGCGTTCATATTCGGCCACCATACAGAACAACAACAAGTACACAAAATCAAATCTAAATGCTATCTAAATGTTCTGCTTTTGGAAAAAAAAGATGATGTTGCCCAGATAGAAAAAATTCCTGCATGTTTGGATAATTGGGTTTCAGAAAAAGCTCTCCTACAGTTTATCTGTTTTCAAGGTTTTGATATTACTCTATAAAAATCCTTCTTACAATCTCTCTCGTCCTTGGAAAAAATAAAGGCAAGCTACAGTCATGCTCGCTAGATCTTCCGTACCAAGAGATTGCATGCTTAATTATGTAAATTAACAAAACTTGTGTAAGTAATTATGTAAGTCTCCTTAAGTAAATTTAAATTAGATTGTTTTCATTGCAATATTTTAGTGTGACTGTTCCTCCCAGATTAGCAAATGCTACTTTGGGACCAGTCTCTTTGTGTCGTTTATTTACAACTATTTTTTCAAATAAAGTTGAAGTTGAAGTTGTTCATACTGACTAATTAATTAGGTCAGTGGAAAGGTTATTAGTGCCCGACAGTGACGTCAAGGTACGCGCCAGATGGACCACTGTCAGGCGTACGTGCTCACAGTTAGTAGCACTGAACGTATTTCCTTTCTTCAAGAACAAAATAAATGATCTACCTTGTCTCGATAAACTTCGCCCTACAATCCGAGGGGTAAAAGCAAGATCTTAAAAGACATTATTAATTATGATATTCACTCTATTAACCTCAAATGATGATCCGTTTAGCCCAACCAACATAGTGTACAACAAGCTACTTAAGGCAAGCAAGAGTCGTCCATTAGAGTAATACGCCTCGCATATTCCTTAACTGCTTTCTTTATCCATGATAATTATGCGCAGGGCGGCTGAAGTACTGACGTGGCAAAGGCTTTGTAATTTGTTCTTTATATTAAAGGTAAACTTCCGCTTTATGCTTTTAGCACGTCTCAGCCCACATACACTACTTTTAAAACTTAATCTATTACAATCTCCTGTCGCTTCTAGGATCTATATCTCCGTATATATAGTATATGTATCAAATAGTTAATGTTATATGTAACGAATTCAGTTGAAACTTGGAACCTGCTAGAGGTTGTTCAAGACGAAAATGCTTACGACATCAATTTAACTTAACAACAGGTTTAAGTTGCGTTATAATCTGTTATTAAAGGTCAAAAAAGGGACTTTCCCCCGCTTATTTTTATCTCCTTAATGTAGAATTGTTTTGACTAATCGGCTGTTCAGGGAAAAAATTAAAATAACTTTTACGACACTTTCCGTTCTGTTCTAGCTATTTTGACCATGACGTCATTAAGTATTCATGAAATTAAATGAAAATGTTAGTTACGACACTTAATGACAGTCGATGCCGTATATTTCGATTTAATATTTTGTAAATAAAGTCGAGAAAATCTTTCTTAAAAAGTTTAAGGGCGGAAGATCATTCCTACACATCATAAACCAGGTGATAAACCATGTTGCACAATACGCTGCACAGCCGACTTCAACTTGTTCGAGCCGAGACATGTATGAGCACTTGGCCATGACCGCTTCAGTTATGACTGAACAAAGTTTTTTCACTTTTCCATTCTTCAAATTTCCAAAACCAATCCGAAAGTGTGAAAAATATCTAATCCCGTTTTTTTTTTCATGGATGATGAGCGAGGACAAACGTCTGCCGTTCGCAGGCTAGTTTTTATGAGTGTATAGATTGGGAGTGTGTGAAGCAATTCGTTTCTTTGTGTCTAATAGGCTTAGATGTCTTTTCAATTCCAAACAAAGTTTTCTTATTTTCCACTGACACTTATTCCATAATGTTGGTATTTATGTTAGATCATTTTTGTGCCAGTGCAGAGGCATCATTACCAAGCTGAAGTGCGAGTTGATCGAAGCTGAGGTCAGGGGTTTGTTTATCCGTCTAGCTTTATCTTCCCGCCCGGCGCTATACTGCAATAATATACTTAATTCGCGGCTAGTCTACTTGTAACAAACACTTGAATCAGCTTAGAAAATTATATGAGGTTAACAAGCTTTATATTCTGAAAAGCATAAACAGATGAAGCATCCACTTCCTTACGGATCTTGAATAAATAATTAGTTTTTTAAAGGTAATCGTTGTAAGCTTCCATGAGAATATTGTCTGTGAAAGCACAAATCAGAGAACAAAGTAAAGAACCTGGCTGTACAATATATGCCTCCCCATGCGATAAAGATATTTTTAATTTCCTTGACAATTTTAATTACAATTGATGTAATGGCATCCACAATACTAACAATGACACAAGTATAAATAGCAGGAGCCAGTAAACTAGAAGCGAGAAGAAGAAGCTATCCACCAGATCAAAAAAATCAAAATCAATTTTATTTAAGCTCGATAGCATGAGGAGTGGTTGCGCAATCTCCCGAGCCAGGGGCTCATGTATTAAACGCTCGAGCATTCCGGATCGAATTGGAATTTAGAAATGGTGGTTTTTGCGGAGAGGGGAAAACCGGAGTACCCGGAGAAAAACCTCTCGGAGCAGAGAACAGAACCAACAACAAACTCAACCCACATATGACGTCGAGTCCGCGAATCGAACCCGGGCCACATTGGTGGAAGGCGAGTGCTCTCACCACCGCGCCATCCCTGCTCCCCCAGATAAGTAAGCTAAATCCCACTGACTAATTTAGTTGTCAACGATTTTAGCTCTTCTACGAGCAAATATCAAGCGATATATTTGGACAGTCAACTCACCGTAATCTTCCATGCCATCAGAAGTCACGGCAACTGATAGTTGTTATTTGCAGCAAATCGATTGCCGACCTCATCGCACACGGAAAATGAAAGTTTGAATAAAAGGTCCCTAATTTCAAGTGCCTTTTCAGAACAACCGGGAAGTCCTTTTGGAAGGATGACGTAGTTTACTGTTATATATCATGAAGGCACTTTGCCAGAATCCCGACACTACGAGCACTTAACCATGTTAACCATGACCACTTCAGTTACAAACAAAGTTCGTCACTTTTTCATCCTTCAAATTTTCAAGACCAATACTAATTATGAAACGACTATTTAATCGTTTTTACACATGCTTTCTGATGAGAGTGTACAAACGTTAGCAGAGTGGTTTTGAAGCGATTTCTTTTGTGTGTCGAATAGGCCAGGTCATTTAAGAGGTCATTTAACTTCCCTTTAAGTCCCTACGGGAAAAGTCCCTTATAAATTAACAGTATGAGATGCTTTTATTCATCTTTGAAAAATTTAGTCAATGTGATCATAATATAGTCTTCCATGCATGCCATCAGAAATCACGGCAACGGGGCATTGTTGTTACCGGCATAGCACAAATTGGTTACCTTCTCCTCGGGGTCCGGAGAATAAACTTTTGAGTTATAGTCCGGTATTTCATTGTGCCCTTTCACATTAACCTGGAAGCTTCTTACACTTTTTTAAAGGATGACGTACTTTAATTGTTATGAGGACGTTATGTTGCAGTTAACATATGTATATTTTAGGTCAATTTGCTAAGTCACTGCTTAGTGCTTTTAACCATACACAAAATCCTCTACATGTATTTTCACTTGCTAAATATTTGAACTAGTACAGCTAATAATTTCTCTTGGCTCTTAGGGAAACATGTGGTTAGGGTTACGATTACATTCGAATCCTGCTTAAAATTGAAAAATAAATACACATTTAGGCAGTATAAAGAAGATAATTTAAAGGTTTTCCTTTGATTCTTAGTTCACTGACCATCGTATTTGTTAGTAGTATTCGTTTGATTAAAATAGGTCCGTGAAACAGGTTAAACGCCTGAGCGAAAAAAAATAAATGAGCAGATGAGATCAATGGAGATATCACAACGGCATAATAGTCTATGCTTACGAAAGCTCTTTGTGCATGCAGTGATTTAACAGTGTTAAGGCTCTTCAGACTGATAAAGAAAGATTTAGTAAAACAAGCTGACAAAATAAAACAAACGTCCTTTCAAAAGAAAATATAAAGTTATATGGAGATCTTTTATTGGTCATTGAGGTGTTGGATTTCCTTCGGCGAAGAATAGCCCTTAATAAACTACCCCGTAAATAAAAGGTTTGGCGTTTGTTAAAGCCGATCTAGACGGTAACGTACAAAAGAAAGAGAATCAATAACAACATGTACATCCAACACAAACGAGACAGACGGAGCTGTTAGAAGATGAAGGAGGCAACAAGGTGTTGAAACTATCGTTGAACGACAAGTCCTCTTCTTTGAAGCTTTCCGCAGGAATCCACCATGGTGGTACTGGGTATGCAGCTTGGTGAGCAGGTAGAACGCTGCATTTGCTTCCTTCTTTTCTCTCTGATGACGTCATACCAAGGTTCTGAAATGACATCACGCTGACGTCACGAAGGGGCGTCAAATTTATGTCATAAGTCAAGGTATTGGGTGCATCACAATGTGGTGTCGGAACACTTTCTTTAAATCGATCGGAGTCCTTTCTGAAACGCTTCTTTCGTCTCATAAAACTGCCTCCTTCAAACATGTGCTCGCTGCGGGGATGAAGACACCAATAATGTCCGTTACTGGGGTTGTTTGGATCTCGGTAGGTCTTCTCAAAACAGTCGTTTAATGAAAGGTTGTGACGGATCGAGTTTTTCCATCCTTTTGCGGGGCAATTGTCACCATCATATGCCGGAAACCGTTTTTGGATATACTCGATAATGCCGCGTAACGTTTGACGTCGATTAGGCGACTCCAAAATGGCCAGAACTATCAACGAAATATAAGAATACGGCGGTTTCCCCCTCTTTCTATCAGCTTCGTCTCTTCCTTTTTCATAACGTTTTTCGTGGGTATTTTTCGCTCTTTTGATGGCTTTCATCGTTAACTTATCTGAAGACTGTTTCATGGTCAACTCTGCTGTAGGTTTTTAAGGTGTAGGCAAACACTCTAACGAGCTCGTACAGTTCATAACTGAGAAAACTGGTTGAATAATAAGCGGTTTAAAAGACGAGAGGTTCATTTCCTTTTAAACTTATAAACCCTTCGAACTCTGATACTCTAATTCCATTACTCTAATTGCATCTCCAGCATCGAAAAGAAAAGTGTTCCACTTTAAAACGAGGCTTTGAGAAGTCAAAAGAATAACTAAATTTGTTCACCGTGTTGTTTGCACACCAGAAACAAAACCGGTACTGATGAACTTTACTACGTCCTTTTTGTTGCAGGGGAGTTCTGTGAGAAATTTGGAAATGGTGAGCCAGGCATGGGTGTGATACCAGACTGGAAGCCCATACTTTATACCAGACACTCCGGCTGCCAGAAAAGAAATAATTTTAGATGAACTTCGGCAAGCGGGATTTGAGGAAAATACGCTCGTGATATTCAGTTCTAATAATGGTATCCCGTTTCCTGGCGCCAAGACCAATCTGTATAATCCAGGTACATAAATGACAGCAAACTTTTCTTTTCCATCGCACGTGTTCTCTCTTTAGCCGAGGTTTGATTATGGTTGGTGCAGGGCGTAATTCAGAATTGTAATTTTTTTAAATTAATCATGTTATTAAAAATTCATCGCTACCCGGCCGACTGAATTTGGTGGCAAAGTTTGTTTGTAGCACAACTGGCTTTCTAAAATGGTTCTAGTTATTGTAATCTCACAAAAAGGGTTCCCTTTATCTAGCTGTTCAATAAACGAGTGGGGCTTTTTCTTTTCAACCATTAGGCATGGCTGAGCCCTACCTGTTATCATCCCCGTACGTCACTAAACGCTGGGGTCAAATTAGCGATGCATCAGTGAGCCTTTTGGATATAGTGCCAACCATCTTAATAATAATAATAATAATAATAATAATAATAATCTTTATTTCTTAAGATAAAATCACATATCCTAAGTTACAATATAAACTCAAAAAACTATTTACATATCATATCTAAAAATTATTCTGTTACTAAAAACGTTCTTAAACCTGTCAGTGTAGATTCTAGGGACAGAGACTGACGTATTTCTAAGATTGTACCTCATGTTCTTTTCCTTAGGTAAAAACTGGAAGAACGGGCATTCGGGGTCATTTGATCTTTTTTTGTAGAGTGTCTTGTCCGCCTTCTCTAGCAAATCCCTGATATTTACATTCTTGGACATAAACTTTCTTTTCATACACCGGTCTAAAAAATTCTGTATTACAGAAAGGTCGGAATCTGAGGCACCATAAACCGGCAGAGCGTAAGAAAAATTTGGTAAAACTATTGCGTTAAAAAGGTGATCTACTTCCTCCTGGGACATTCCTTCCTTACGTAAAGATCCTAATACGAATAATGACTTGTTCGCCTTAATTACCTTCGCGCGCACGTGACTACTGTATTTACAATTTTGTTGGAAGGTAACACCTAATATGGATAACTCTGCGCACTGCGGTATATTACTAACTGGCTCGATGTCCTGAATGAAACCTTTCTTACGGAAAATAATCTTAGATTGGTTTAGCATCGATTATCCCTCTTACAAATTATTTGGAACACATGATGTACAGCTGACTGGGAAGTCTGTTCTTCCGGTGTTGAAAGAAGAACCAGTTTCTGGATGGGACACTGTATTTGCCAGCCACGATTTGCATGAAGTCACAATGTACTATCCAATGAGGGTGATGCAGAAAAATAATCTCAAACTGATTCACAACTTATGGTACAAGATGCCCTATCCCATTGCCCTTGATATTTTTACCTCGTTTACATTCAGGGATATTTTGAAACGGACCAGGAATGGTACAGAGACAGGCTGGATTCATACCTTGAAACAGTACTATTACCGAGCGAAGTGGGAGCTGTATGACCTCAAGTCTGACCCTAAAGAGCTGAAAAACCTAATAACAATCCAGCTTATCAGGCTGAAGTGAAGGAGATGCGTCAGGAGTTGCTGACATAACAACGCTATACTGATGACCCATGGCTCTGCTCTCCCGGGGGGGTCAAAGTGGGGAGCTTGTTTATTTCAATGGACAATTCTGCCTGACTGGTGCCATTAACCTACCTTCTAAAGGTTTTCCCTGAGAGGCTTAATCTTGTGATTTTTGTTAATAAGAAAACGTGAAACTCTTGATATTGTATCGTGATATATATATATATATATATATATATATATATATGTCGTTACCTTCGTAATTCAGCAATTTAAAAGTTTTGTACGTTAACGGCTAGTTAGTCACCCTGAAGAAGATCACTGAATGTGATCGAAATATAGGTGGATTGAAAGGAAACTGTTTTCTGTCTTCATTTGTGATTAAGATATATTTTTTTTTTTTTTTATATATATATATATATATATATATATATATATATATTATATATATATAAAGATATAATATATATATATAACTTCACAGAAGTTCAGGTTTCACGAGTAATCATCGTTATATATATATATATTTCCATTTCAAATACAACTTGCACCAAGCTGTAACTAGGTACTGAACATCAAAGCTATAAAAATGTAGTTTATAGTTTAGATTAGGATATTAGTATTTGTTCACGTTCTGTTTCAAGCTTACACAATACACAATATAAAAGATAATGATGATAATTGATTAGTTACCACGATTACTGAAAAATAAAGAATTTTCACATAGACTAAAACATCTAAAATACACCTTATTTGAGGCTGACACATACATGCGTACTCCGTCCGGTCGTCTTTTTCAAGCAAGAGCCGTTTAATGTTGAGGGTAGCCATGATAGATCTCTGTCATTATTTTCTCTTCCGGCAGTTTTATTATACATTACATGTCCACTCTCCATTTAACCGTTATGAGCGTTTTACAACTACATTTTAAAACTAGTATAAAAAGAAAACATTATAAAGAGAATGTGATCATCAAACATGTTAATAAATGATAATAAATCCAAGAAATCTAGTAACCCCTTCAAAAAGCCCTAAGCTGCACAGTCACGTGGTTAAAAGTGTTTCTTCTCCTCCTTATTTATTTAAAGAATTACGTTAATCCATGAAAAAAAAAGTGATTTTGAAACTACTCTATATAGAAATCAAAATGAGTCTTGAAAATTTATTATTCTTGTTCTAAGCGGGTAATTTACGAATGTGTTTTCGTAAATATGTTCCCTGTGTTCTGGTCGCCATTTAAACCGCCTCTTGGCTTTAAAACATGGTGCATTTCTCTTTCTTTTGTGAATTGTTGGAGGGCTGTCTTCAAGGGCCGTTGTGGCTTGGCAATCCTTATTCTCTTTATCTTCCTGGTCGTATTTTTCTGGAGTGTCCCAAATAAATTCGTACTCTTCACATTTCTCTTTGTTTATCTCGAGGTTAGATGGTACGACGTGGTTTTGTGCCACACTGAGTGGCATATTTTGATAGTCCCGGTTTTCTTCAGCTGGGGCGTAATGAGGTATTGCCTTGCCGTTTTGTTGCACGTTTTCGTATTTTCTGTCCTCAGGGATGTCGTCTTCTGCTTTCCTTAATTTAGAGGATACTGTGACACGCTTTGTTTTTGAAAAATGAAACGCTTCTCTGCTCTCGTCTGGACGCTTCTTGCTCTTAAAAGCATCAACACACGATTCTTTGGGACATAAATAACCCGATGTATCTTCTGAAGAGTTAGCTGCAACGTCACACCTTGCATATGTGTATAAGCTCTCACCCTCCCCAAAGTATTCGTTAACTTTTTTGTCGTATTTGTAAGTGTGCTTGCCGAAATATTCGTCTGAACACATCGTTTCGATGTTCTTTGGGGATGGGTGGAACTTTTCAGGCAACACATGGGAGGAATCTTCCGTCTGACAAACGTTTAAGTCTGGCCAGTCACTTTCGCTGTGCGTTTTTAACCAACATTTCATCATCCAGGACTTCATTGGTTCCCTTTAAATAATGAAAAAGCCATGTATGCAACCTCGTTCCCAGGGTTCTCACCTACCCGCCCTATAGGGCCTTATAGGGCGGGTAGGAGAGAACCTTGGAAACGAGGTTGCCATGTATGTTTCTTTTGCCTTTCAAATTATGCTTCGGATTTATAGCTTTACTGTACGATTTGCTTTGATGAAGGACAGGCGCTCTAAATGCCAGTTAGTAAAAACTTGGTTTCTTAAAGGCAAATAACCTTGGTATGAACTAAGCTGATAAAACAATTACATGTGCAGATCTAGTCAAAAAAAAACTTTTAGTGTCAAAATTCCGACTGTTTCAGTCCATAAAACGTTTGAATGCAAGGTCTAGATAATTGGCTAATCTGCATGGAGCTTAGCCTGGGGCGTACAATAGCTTAATGAGAAGAACATCCCCTTCTTTAACTTGCTCAGTCACTAATAACAGCTTTTGCGTGAATAAAGTGTAATTTTTCAGGTACCTGCTCGTAAGGCAATCAAAGATGGCGAGGAAAGGTGGCCTCTGTACGGACTCGAACGCCCAACACTGATGCATCAAAATGTACACCCAGTCCGGGCAGAATTCTGGTTGCTCCATTGGTCCTTCGTCTGTCATATCATTGAGAATCTGATGTTATAGAACAATTAGAAACGGTTACTATTAAACAGTCTCACGCATCAAACGTAGTAACATAAAAAGGAGTTTGTCTTAAAACGTTGAATCTCAAGGTATTCAAAAAAGTTTGTATATATAAAAGTTTGTTTGAAAGTTTTCTCTTTGTATCTCAGTCATGGAACCACTTAATAACACTGGAAGCCTTAGGACTATTACCAGTGTTAAAGCTTTGAAAGAATTCCAGTAAGTTTTCTATAATGATAATAAGTTAGTAGCAACACTAAGTTAAACTAAGAATACAACATATATCTTTAGGAAAGAATGCAGCAAGCCGCTGTCTCGTGTAATTTTTCAGGTACCTGCTCGTAAGGCAATCAAAGATGGCGAGGAAAGGTGGCCTCTGTACGGACTCGAACGCCCAACACTGATGCATCAAAATGTACACCCAGTCCGGGCAGAATTCTGGTTGCTCCATTGGTCCTTCGTCTGTCATATCATTGAGAATCTGATGTTATAGAACAATTAGAAACGGTTACTATTAAACAGTCTCACGCATCAAACGTAGTAACATAAAAAGGAGTTTGTCTTAAAACGTTGAATCTCAAGGTATTCAAAAAAGTTTGTATATATAAAAGTTTGTTTGAAAGTTTTCTCTTTGTATCTCAGTCATGGAACCACTTAATAACACTGGAAGCCTTAGGACTATTACCAGTGTTAAAGCTTTGAAAGAATTCCAGTAAGTTTTCTATAATGATAATAAGTTAGTAGCAACACTAAGTTAAACTAAGAATACAACATATATCTTTAGGAAAGAATGCAGCAAGCCGCTGTCTCTTATTCGTAGTGTTTGTGTGTGTGTCTGTGGTGTGTGTGTGTGTGTATTCTGCCCACAGACAGGTCCTTTCTTATAGTTCTCGATCTAAGGCGAGCCTCTTAACTGCTACGTAAGGGCTGCCATTCTTTACTCTGTCTAGCATTCCCGCTCGAGGTCTTCCAGGTAGTCTCTTTCCTACTATTCTTCCCTAAATAGTTGATGGGACAAGATCACCATGTGGTGGGTATGACCAAGCCAGACTCTCTGTCTTCTGTTGATATCAGATATGATGGCTCTCTCCTCACCGACATGCCTCAATACTTCATCTTTACAGACTTTGTCAGACTAAGTGATGGTTAAGACCTTTCTCCGTATGCAAACAAACTGCGCAGTTTGATTCGCAGTACGCAAACATAACTATTGAATCAACTTGCAATAAACGAGAAAGGAACAATACAAAACTTTGCTCGTCTCTTTACCAGTAGCGCGTTCTACTTCTCCCACGCCACCACAGATTTTACAAAAATTAGAAAGGCCCGTGGAGGAACGAGTAGTTTGCTTTAAACTTGTCAAGTCCATATATAGAAAGGATGAAAGAAATACATGAACGCTAACTTTTACCTCATTATTGTCAAGACTGTGGTAAGGAACCGAAAGCTCTCTGTTTTCCTGACCAGTTCTGAAGGATTCGTAAAGTTCCCAGGCCAATATGCCAAATGCCCATACATCACTTGCATGGGTGAAGCGTCCATCTGAAATCACCTCTGGTGCACTCCTATAGAAAAATGCATTTTTAAGCTTTTACAAAGATTGTAAAGCAATGACATACCCCGATGACATACATATGGATACGTACGCAGGCACTATATCTTGCATTTGTGGTAATTCAACTTTATCTTTGACTGAAATTTCATTTCAAATGGTCCTTTTGTTATTCCTAATACGAGGAAAATACTGAATTTGAGCCAGGAATAAAATTGAGCGGCAAGAACATATTTAATAGACTCCTTACAAGAATTATGAATTTCTAAAGAAGTTGAAAAAAAAAAAAGATAAATCATTCGATATCAACCAACCTCCAAGTCGCGCAGTCGGAAAACTCAGTTTTGAATAAAACACCCTTTCATTCGTTTGACAAGAAACACTAGCTCATTTTGGCACCCTGATCATAAAGTCATGGTTGCTTACCACCGAATGGAATCAGGTGGCGGGGTAGCCTCAACTACGCACGTTGTGCTGGTAGCTTCATAAGCATTCATAGAAAGATGCTTGGATCGATCAAGATGTCCAACTTGTACCTAAAATCAAGACGATGATGTGAACGCCATCAAATATGTATTGCACATTAAAACATCATGATCTTGATTTTTTTTTTCAGCAAGATTTACCAAAGGAGACGAGCTAGTCTAGATGCTCTACCTCTAAGCTACAGCAGACTGGTGCTGGGAGTTAACAAATGCCAATTGAAACTGTAATTTGCCATTCCTGTTAATGAACAAAGGGACGTCGGAGCTACAGGACATAGCAAACATTTTAAAATTTAAAAACCAGACCCACAAATTGGGCAACATTCAAACAAGACAAGGTCTGAACTACAATGTTTGTTGGCAATTCACATCCTCAAATTAAATGCATCAAAGCCAAAAAGGCGACATAGATGATTGCGAGACTAAAATAACGCATGACCTAATTAAACGTTATTGAACTAGCCACACAGAGTCGACTCATTGGTCATCATTAACTCGATCTGGTGTGTTTGTGCCCCTCTTTTCAGGAAAAAAAAGATGGCAAGCACTGCTAATTTATGACCGGTTGCAAGTACCTTGTTTGGTGCTATTACGTTCACGTGTTCAGCTCGTAGATCCCCATGTAGAATGTGGTTAGCATGGAGATAATGAAGAGCAGACGCCACCTGGGACAGGAACATGACCATGTCCTCCAGATTACATCGTCTGTCGAGAGCGTACTCCTTAAGGTTACAAATGGGGCACTCCAGTGAGTCATGGCGCATAACTTTCAACACTGGTGCAAGATTGACGTGTTTGAGACTCCTAAGCTTTTCCACATGCTCGACGTGTTCAGGCACCAGTCTATTGCAACCCTGTACACATGAATTCGTTTAGATTGTGTAAAAGAGGGACTGTTGGTTGTGTAGGGGTTGTTAGTGCTTACAATTTAATACAATAGATACCTCTCACCAACCGAGTTCGAGTTACCTACTGTAAGATCTATAATGATCTGTAGCTCGTGCGCTTCCCCGAAATTCCGAGCGAAAAGTAATGGTCGAGGTTCAAAACGAGCTCAATAAGATATTTATTATATCTCTGGGTTTCAGAAACTGCAAGGAAATCAAGGGAATCGGCAGTTGATGATCCATACGCGTCATATCATATCATATATCAATATCGAGCGCTAAACAGGAGCGACCTCAAAATCATGGCTTACACTGTAAAGTAGCTTCAAAAACACTCGTTTTAAAACATAGTCCAGAACTACATAAACAAGTAACTTTGCAGTATTTTTCTGCCACTGTTTGGGGCCAAAACAAACTTTTGAATTAACCGTTCCGTACAGTGAAATATGATCAAATACAAATCGATCCCTAAACTGACCAATCAAAATCCGTTTCCTTTCTGAGAGATGTAAAAACGTTAGGTATTTTTACTCGTTTTCTCGTCAACTCGTAAAAATACTAATTATTTCAATATTTTATACCTGAATATATTCCTTTACTGGATCAGCTGCAAAAGTGTCACACGTATCTAAACGAAAAAAAAAGAAAACAGATTCGTTGTCAGCAAATAGGATAGCAAAATGAAGAGGATAATGCCGGACCGTTAAGAAGTGACTCTGTCCAGTAGAGATAATCGTATCTATAAAACAGTAAACAGATCGAGGAAGAGAAAAAAGAAAACGAGCCCGAAAGAGAGAAGAAACCATGGGGATTTTACAAGGAGATCAATCAATGACTTTCTCTATCCACTGAATTTTCCATTAGTGGAGTGTTAAAGACCAATGCGTTTTTCAGATCTTATTTATCGGAAATTGACTCTTGGAAACCCACCATCATATTCATCAAATGACAAGGAATCGTAATCTGTGGAATCCTCGGAGACTGCTGAAAAGAAGTAAGAGCACAATTTTATACAGTATTGAGTACAACGGGAGAGCTATAAGGCGCGGGCAGAACAATTCCTAACGCTGTAATCGTTTTCATTTTTTTAGATGATCATGCAGCTTTAGCTTTTCAAACGTTTGACCGAGATAATGAAATTCATTCAAAGAAAACAAAAATAATAAAAGCAGTTACATGTTTGCTGTAAATACACTTCGTGTTTCTAAATCAGATACTTTTAATCTTGGTAAGCTTGTCTGCGATAGTAATGGCTAATGCACTAGAGGCAAGGCTAGGTGCGCGTATTGAATGCCAATAAGACCAATAACCACTGATTACAACCTCACTTCGCCAAGTAGCAAGCGAGTTTTTGGCGAGAAATAACGTGAGAAAATAGCTAGTGGAAGAACGCATCATACATAAAAACCCTGCCTGACTTTCACGTTTAACATTGCAAGTGCAGAAAAGCCGAGTTTCTATCTTGATTAAGGAAAAAGCGTTAGCTCAAACATGATTAATTCGTGTAAGACAAGTACCATCAATCGGAAGCTTACCGGTTATGGAATCGTATATTTCCTCGTAGTCAGAAACCTTTTCCAGTAGAGATAATGAGGGGAAAATAAAGATTAATGGAAATGTTAGTCAGTCACATATATAGTGCTCACTAAGTCAATCAATCAACCAAGACTATCTTTGTCAAGGGTATGACACAATAACAGTTACACTAATTAACTTGGAGCCTAACTGAAAAGAACACAGGAAAAAAAACAGATGCCCTTTTAAATCACGTAAAGGATGGATAAGGAAGTAAATTACTCACGGAGCTTTCACGCACAATTTGCTGTATTCCTAGGGGCGGTAGATCTGACCTTGGCTCACTATTTCCTAAGAGACAGCATATTAGTGGCAAAGGGTTAATTCGACAATAGAAACGCCTGTGTGAGAAAGGTGTTTTTGACTCTTTTGACTTTTTTAACTCTCTCTGTTCATCCCATGACTAATAATAATAATAATAATAATAATAATAATAATAATAATAATAATAATAATAATAATAAGTGCCCTTTTGGGGTCAGCAAGGAAAGTGTAGGAGATTTAGACCAGGGAGCAATACTACTACTACTACTACTGCTGCTGCTGCTGCTACTGCCACTGCTACTGCTACTACTCCTCCTACTCCTCCTACTGCTACTCCTACTGCTACTGCTACTGCTATTGCTACTGCTACTACTACTAATAACATCATAATAATTAAGATTAAGATGCGTCCTGAAAGTTTTTCAAGTTATCTTCGCCCTAAAACATTTAACAAAATATGAAGCTTCGTTACTGACAGCTTGGGCCGAATAAACCAACATAGCGAGATATTCCTTTATTTCTGGGTGGTTTAAATCAGACTAATAGCATTGAAAGAAGAGCAGAAACAAACACAAATGAATATAGGCTCCTGAAACAAAAAACAAAAAGCAAATACAAAGATAAATATATATACATATATATTATATAAAAACAGAACAGAGCACGTATTGTACCAGTATAAAGATGGTTCATTTCCTCGAGCCTTTCTCTCACGTCAGATAAATTGAGACGCTTGATTATCTGCCATTCACAACACTTTTTTATCAGCTCAAATTCTTTATCTTGGAAACACTCTTCTTTTTGCACGATTTCTTGAAACTCAACAACCTTATAAGAAAAACAACTGAAGATTACTCCATTAAAGCAACACATCACGTGAAAGTTTCTATTATTTCGTATCCCTTTCCAAAACAAGGTACACTGCCATCCCGTTAATGCGTCCATTCATAGCTGGTCGCATCTACTACAGTCTAACTTTTGAAAAAAAATGTTCGTTACACTAAATAGTCAGATGATCGTACAAATTGAGTAGATGTAAGGCGGCGATCTCCTTAAATTCAAGACGCCTGGAACTAACTTGAGAGTCTCCCCAGAGTAATGAAATCAGTGTAACTTAAGGCAAAGTTCGGGCGTCAAATATGAGCAGTTACTATCTCTTGACAATACTTCGAAGATTTTCATTTGGCCAGTTTTTTTTCCCGCAAACATGAGCAAAGAAGAGATATAGAAATTTCAATTCTATATGTAACTGACTTACGCGATTACGAACGTCCTCATCTGTTGATAAGTTTCTGAATGGGGTGCACCCAAATGTTAGCACCTCGTACGTAAGCACTCCGAAGGCCCAAATATCAGAGGCGGTGGAGTAGCGACCAACAGTTAAGCATTCAGGCGCTTTCCACCTAATTGGGAGATCATCGTCGTTGAATAAGCTTATAAAGTCAGGAAGATCGGCTGAGCAATAACCGTCCAAAGTATCTATGAAGAGTTAACAGATAAAAGTTTGGTCACTGTTGATGGAACAGGTGTCAGGGTTGGCAGCAGAAATCACTTTAGAAGAGTCCTGCTCGTTATAAAGGTTTTTCAAGTTATAAATATTTTTTTGGACAATATGAATTTCAGAGTGTTATAACCGAGTATGCAAGTATTTGCTGTCTAAGCAAATACTTACTCGTTGGAACAAAACAGTTAATTTCAAAGTTCATTAAGTTTACCTAAGCCAGTAAGCTTTTTCATGGCATGTAGACCACTTAATTTGCAGACACAGTTGTCCCCAACGAGAACATTTTCAGCCATGACGGCACGATGAACGAATCCCAATTTTTCCAGGTGTAATAAGGCATTCGTTATGCCCTTCAGCATCAAAAGAAGCTGGTTTGATCGAAGCGTTAATCGGTGGTCTTCCCTTGAGTTTTGAACAAACTCCAACAAGTTTCCAAATCTTTCAAATTCGGTGATTACATGGTAGGGCAAACTTTGAGTGTCGTAGGCAAGTAGAACAGGGAAGTTTGAGTGCTTAGATGCATTTAGTCGCCTCATGTTGTAGGCTTCTTGGATAAGTCGCTCTCTGGCCTTAAATTCAGGATTATCTTCCAAAAGATGCTTCTTTTTTACATTCAGGATTTTGATGGCTACCTACAGCAAAATATAATATACTTAAAAAATTGCAAAATCCCTATGGACTAGTCCCTGTACTTTAAACTTGAACGGCTGAGATTAACCATAAACGTTTATTCGGGTACATTAAGCATTGCTTCGTTCTGCAAATCGGCGTTCTCTATCAGATTTTTCGCCATGGCAGCTGCACACCATGAAGTAAGAATGCCTCCCAACAATTGTGTCACACGGAAACCCTTGCACAATGTAGCACGCAAGTTTTACTTTTTCCAACGATCTTAAAGTTTTGCAACACATGTTTATTTCATGGTGAGTTACACGTCTTTTTTAGCTTGTCTTGCAATGTCCCAATAGATTTGCTATATACAATATACACAGATAAGTAATGACTGGCACATCGACCTATTTGTCCGGACCAGGTGGATCTTTTATTCGTGAACATAAATTGATTTGCAAATCAGTTGCTGTCAACAATGAAGGTGACTACTTCGTAGTATGTACTAGGTATTATCTTAAGTCCGTACCTTTTTTCCCTGGAACTCGCCATGGTTGACAAAAGAATCCGTTTTTTGGCTGATAGTAGTTGCGTTTATCTCCAACCTCTGCGTTCTATAAGCCAAGCATAACTGTTTTGTCTGCTGGTCTGCCGGAAGAGAGTCCTCTAAATTTTTGTTCTTGTTGGAAAAGTGAAGCAGAAAAGTTCTAGTTTCGTTGTCAGGGCAGAAAAGGACCTCTGAACACATCTGCTCCACTAACAATCTGCATTCAGGTCTTTTCTGCACTTTTTCATTCCTAAGGATGTTTGCTAGACAGCCACCAGCTTCTGTTCTTAATTCTTCCCAAACATAAAATAACAAAACAACGACAAAAACAAAAATTATTGAGCTTCTTACATTCTAGTATCGTTGCTCGCAAAGAAGGATTGATACTAGTCAGTACATTTCCTCGTTGATTCGTGCCTATTCCTCCCCCCCGCCCCCCGTTCTTAACTCGTGACATCGTGATTAAGAAAAAGTTTATTTAAAACCGGACAAGTGAGCAGTTTCTGTAGCCGTTCAATTAAATCCTGATATATTGGCTGAGATGATAACACTCACAGTAACTTGATAAAATGTCAAACAAATATTGTTTGGAAATTCGTATGACGAGATTCGCACACATAATTCCTTCATAAATATTCATCTGCAGTAAACAACTTTAATGTCAAGAGTTTACCTTTCGTAACGTTGTTTTGAGTGATATCTGCAAGGATTGACGACGCTAGCAAGCAAAACTTCCACCGCTCTTGGGCTCCACCATCTCTATTAAAGTAAGCTTCAACAATCAATCTTATGAGCTTCATAGCTAGTCTTTCGGTCTCCAATTGTGGGACAGGACGCTCGCTGTGCACCTAAAAGAAATAGACCGTACTATGTAAGGGCCATTTTTTTGTGGTTTAATTGACGCTGGGCTTGCAAATATAGAATAATGGATCAGTGCACGCAGAAAGCTTGGAAAGCTTGACTAAACGTACGTTTTCAAAACTAACATACTAGAAACGTAGCCGAAAGCACTTCTAGTTTCTTGCATCTTGCAAGAAAGAGTGAAGTTACTCTATTCAGTTTTTATTGAAGTTTAAGTTTTTTCTCGACTTACTTTATAT
This sequence comes from Porites lutea, assembly GCF_958299795.1. Taxonomy (NCBI): domain Eukaryota; kingdom Metazoa; phylum Cnidaria; class Anthozoa; order Scleractinia; family Poritidae; genus Porites; species Porites lutea. The sequence continues at coordinate 24,098,313 of NC_133212.1, forward strand.
AAAATAACTCACAAACCTTTCCATAGAGATGAATTAAGATGTAGTGCAGGTCCACGCCACGTCCAAGTTTTTGAAGGATCTCCAAATTCCTTGATTCCATGTTTGAACTTTTACAGAATTGTTGGCATTCTTCTAAGCCCCTTACTATTGTACCTGTTATTGTATTGTCGTGTTGTTTTAAGAGATACGAAATTGTATCAATAATTATTTCCAATGAGTAGCGAAATCGATCCTTCTTTTTAACCTCTTTGCGCCGTTGCTTTATAACCTCTTGAACCTTTTTCAGATCATCGATTGGCAAGGTAACTGCCCTTTCTTGCTGCAACAAAAGCAAGGACAAAATACGGCTATACACGAAAAGTTTGAGGTTTTGTTCCCCATGTTCGTCGTTTTGAAACATCTCATTTTGTGAGAAAATCGAAGACCTCATTACTTTTTCTACAACCAACAAGCTTTCTGCGCCCCTCTCAAAATTGTCTCTGCAGATCAGGTGAAGGAGGAGATTTAGACAGTTTCTAACGACAATCCCGCTGTTTGCGCTGCGGCTAATTTTTGCCAGATTCTTGTAAACTTCTCCTTTACTGGAAACACTTTTATCCCAGGATGTTTCAAGATGCGGAAGAATCTTTTGCAGAATAAAGCTTTCTCTTTGTTTCATGACAATGTCACCAGTCTTGTCCATCTCTTGGATGAACACATCTAGATCTTGAAAGAACGATTCGATTGACCACTCGAATTCCTCGTCTCCTGTAAGAATGATACACATCCACGTTATGTTAAACCATAGTTAATTGAGTGGAATGGTTATGAAACCCGTCAGAATCCTTTGTTATATGTTTTTGTGGACCTGAAAGTGCACAACGTTCAAAAGAATTACTATCATTTTGATTGTATTGACCAATAAAAACGTTGCATTAATTTATTCCGTAACAATTTGCCAACAGAAAACAAAGGATTGTGCACTTTCAGGGTGCTTCCAACATAAACTGTAGCACTGTTGTTTTTATCATTGATGTTTGCCGCTTTTCATAACCAGTCTCCTCTAATAACTATGGTTAAACGTATAATCGAAAAATAGGAACAGACACAAAGTGTAAAAACAACAGGCGAACGAGAAGAAAAGAGAAAGAGGATAATGATTTAAAAAGTAGCCTTATGGATCCTAGGCCATGTTAGTATATTGTCATTAATAAATAATGATCAACTGTAGAAATTCTGAAGAAATAATGGCAGTAAATTCAGCTCGCTTTAAAATTTGAGTTAAACTTTTTCGACTGATGATTTAATTTTGACTATTAACCTCACAAGGCCTTATTCTCTGATGTTATCAACGATACAAAATTGCGTAGAAGATAACAACTGGGACTCCAAAAGGTGGTCATTAAAAAACAAGGGAATCATTATCTATTAACGAAGTAATAAACTAAGAAACCCGGCTATGACTGGACGGTTTTGTCGCTAGCGGGGCATTGAAGAGGGGCTGTAATAGGAACATTTTTTTTTCACGGCAGGTTTCCAGAGTATAAGCTTTGCCTTTACACCGTGATTATACTCTGGAGAATACATTACATTTTCGAGTGACAAAACAATATTTTACGAACGAGCGCAGCGAGTGAGTAAAATATTGTTTTTGCACGAGAAAATAAAATTCATATCTTCAAGCCGCCGTGTAATGTTTTTTTTATTATAAAGAAAAAAAGAGATCGACAAAATAATAGAGGGAAATTACCGAAATTGCGTCATCGATAAACTCACGTGTGAGATTATGGATCTGGGTCTCGGATGTAGTTTTTATGAATTTTACGAGTGGTATATTCTCTAGTAAAACACTCGTGTCTATATAATAAAATGCAAAATATGTCAAATTACTTTTGTTAGTGACGATGCCTTTCCTGGCTCGAGCTTTCCACGGTGCCTTTTCATCCTGAAACAAAGGCTCCGAATGGCGCCTATAGACGCAGTAGGACCCATGGATTTGCTCTCTCTCATACTCTGTTTCTTGCTGCTCTCTGTCATATGCTGCATCTCCTACACCGGTTAAAGTTTCTGTCTGCGGCGATGTTGCGTTAGCACTGTTTTCACCTCCAGGAACTTGAATTTTTGCTGAACGAGAACCATAAGCAAAATAGCCGCTGACGTTAGAAACATTAAGATTATTGATGACCTTTTTCCGCCTGACCACCTTAGTCTTGGGTGTATAATTCTCTACAGCAGAATAGAAAACAAAATTTTCAGCAATATTTGTGAACATTTTCACTCCAGTGGATTTTAAATATGTACTATATAATAATTAATAATTTAATCTGTTCAACGACATGATTACTGGGTCAGACCTCCTGAAGCTACGCCAACGATTCAGGCCTTGCAATGACAAGACCGGCACAAAGAAAAGTGGTTAAAGCACCTGACAACCGCGGCGAGAGGTCCTGACCGGTATAAACACATTTCCACTCATTCTTTTGTTGATTGCTTCCTGTTCCTAAATTTTTATTAGTATTATGCTCAATTGAGCAGTCCTACCTAATAACCGTTCTTGGAAGTTCAGAAAAAGCGCCGCATTCTTGAACAAAGTTGTTGTGTTGAAAATCTTTACGGTTGAAAAGCGCGTTGGGCTCTGATAAGCCGCACTTTGTAAGAGTATAAATTGTGCCATTTAGTACGGTTGGATAAGGCGAACGAGATTGTACTCACCAGAGGCCTCCGAGGAAGTTGTTGAAGTCAGTGTGTCAGTCGAACCTTTAAAGAAGAGTAACAAAAACAATAACAAATTAGCTATTAATGACAACATCAGATAACCAAAACAAAAGGGGCCAAGGTTTTTGCGCTCAGTGCAAGTAAGACAAGTAAAGCTATTAAGGATGATAATATAGGGTGGTTTGGATTAACACGCGACAAGAAATTGCAGTATTAATAAACGTAAAGGAGTCTGATATCTCGCAAATACGTGTACCTTATTCGTTGTCAGTATTGTTTCCGCGTATTAAATTAATTATTTTTCAATTTGATGGGGCGTGCGGCCCTAATTATTTTAGCGAAAGCCATGCCCCCCCCCCCCGGGATTAAAATGTGTCAAAATGAAATAAATAAATAATAAATACTGGTAAAGAGTCGTTACACTTTGTAAAACAATCAATTGAACGCGTTTGGGTACTGGGTTCCACTTCTTTCAGTCGGAGGATTAAGGCGTTTATTAAAGAGGGGCGTCTAATACAAACTTAAAAGCGTTTTAATTAATATTAGACAAGAGGTGCTTATTTGAGTAGGGGCGTCAATCAGATAATTTGCGTTACATATACTGTGTAAATATATTGATTCTTTACGAAAGTGAAAAGCAGCAGTGACTGGAGTTAGAATAGTTAATTATTTTATTTTTATTTTACTTTATTAGCTTCGCCAAAAAAAAAAACAACAACAAACCAACAAATATACAAACACACCGCAACAGCTGTGGCCAATTACAGCGGGCCTGGATCATATAATAAAAAAAATAGAAGCAAGAAATATTACGTCAAGTCTTAGTTATTTAAGTTTGGCAAAGGTCTTGCCTCAACAAAGAAGCCATACGTCATTACTGACCCCGGATTTTATCCCTATCCAATAATGATTTGTAATTTTGCATTGTCAAACTTTCGTTTTTAATGGTAAAGACATGTTGTAGCAGCAACTAAAGGTTTAAAGACAGCCGGAGAGAAAATCTCAATTAAAGAACCACAATGCAATGGAAGATGGTCTGCATGGATACCAATAAACAGGAACTAGTTAAGAATCCGTACACTACAGAGCTTGAACAATTTAACAATGATTTAAATAAATCTGCTTTGTTCTCTTGACTATGTTGTTCGGAATAATGTGAGACAATCTATTTTAGCAACTGTTTAAAAATAACACGAAAGGAATAGTTGCTGAACCGAAAAGAATCTGGTGAGGTTTCTCTTTCGAACGTTTGGTTCCTATATTTAAAGAAACGACTCAATTAAACCACTTCGATTGCAAACAAAGTACTTCACTATTCCTGACCAACAAATATGTTCACAGAATGCAAAAGCATCGCCCTAACAAATACGATTGCACAACATAAATTATAACAAATTACTTAGTTTGCTAACCGTATTCATCTGAAGCCATATCAACAGGTTGTAAGACCTCGTATAAAAATTAAATTGGGCGAGCCGAGGAAAGCTCAGCCGTCCAGCATAATGCTACTAAAGGGAAATCGAATTCCTCCCTCCTTTTGAGGGCAGTGAGTGTCGGGTAATACCCGACTCGGTCTTTTTAGGAATTCACGTCATGAGGAAATGAACATTGAGAAACAGAGTTTGATGGCTCAGTGAGGACAGTGCTAGACTATATATTTTCAATTAAAAAACTGAAATGATTTTCTCATTTAAGGTACATCTCCATTTATATTGGAGATGTTTTTAGAGCCGACATTTCACACGCAAACAAACTAAGCTTAAGAAGACTACAATAGTATTACTCAAGGTCTGGATTAGATTCGTGGATATAAATAACCTTCCTTATTGCCTTATCATCACTGTTACCGAATACAATGTCAAATATGTAAATCATTGTTTACCGAGATAAATTAACTCCAATGGTACTAATTAGCAGTGGCAACGAAACGAATCATCGAATTATATGCGTTTATGTAAGCTTATCAAAAATGATGGAGACGTCTTTGTACTTAAACAGTAGTTAGATAAAGCATGCCAATTATTTATTTATTTATTATTTATTTATTTATTTATATTCTAAATAAAATAAAGACAGTGGACATCGATATTTCTGAATCGACAGCTGAACTGCATGAACTGACACAAGGCCACTGCGGAGGAGAGAGTATCCACAACGAATAATCGCCGAATACGCACTAAACTATCAATCTTTCTTGTACTTATTCACATTGTACATGTGTATAAATTGAACTGGACACTTATATACTGGAAGGTGAAAGGATCATTAATGAAATACGTTGAGAATTAAACCAGCCCTTGGCGAAGCTTCTAGAAAAAAAAATCCACAGTACGCAACTGGCAAATTTGCTTCTACCCCCGGGCTTCTACCAAAACTTTTTCAGTTGGTTGCTCATTTACGTCATACTAGCTACCTAATTTGTTAGCAAAGATCAGACAGGAACAAAAGTGGGATATTTCCCGCCCCGGTTCTTAGACGTTATGTTAAAATATTTTTGTTAATTGAAATTTCAAACAGATCTTAGACATTGGACGCACAGTTCTTTGTTCTATTAAAAGTTAGCTGTGACAAAGCTCGACAAACACTCCCCGGATTCGGACCAAATCGGCGTTCTTGCTCCGAGCTGCTTATTCATTCACGTCTATCGTCACTTTAAGAAAGCGTCCGGCTTCGCCAAAAGCAAATTCTCGTATAGAGGGGAAAAGGATGAAGAGAAAAATGAAAAAGGAGTGAATTCAAACTTTTGATTGTGGTTACTCAAGTTTTGAAGGAAACTGTGTCAACTTACGTTCTCATTTTTACCGTTTAAATTCAACAAATATCGAGTGTGTAATTCTAAACTGCCGATAAACTTTGCCCGAGTCCAGGAAAAATGTAGCCTGCGAGAGCATCCGGTATTTTTGGCTTTAGCTTCTGGAGGGAGAGAAGCGACGACCGGAAATACGTCTGAGGTTTCAGGCCCGAAGCAGGGGGAGGGGCAGGGGGGCTTGAGCCCCCCCCCCCCCCCCTTAGAAATTTTCAGAATTGAGTTAAATTCTGCTACAAAAGTGGAATTTTTCTACTAAAATGGACAGCTGTCAATGGAAGCTAAAGTTTCAAAGTATTGTCGATCATAGTAAGATTATGTACTGTTGTTCTTCTGTGCAAATTGGAATTGTGTAAATGAACGAAATCGTATTTTTTCTCTGCCAAAAAGAACCAGCAGCTTTAAAATCTGCTTATTAAGCATCAAATTATTCAGAAGCAAAATGGATCGAAATGCACCAATGACAATCCCACCTAAACCACCTCATGACGTTGTATGTTCACAAGGACATAACCAAGAGAGAATGAGCTCATTCTCATTCTCTCTCTTGACAGAACAGATTCTCTGACCCTTGCAGACGTAGCTAATGACTTCGTCGGGGAGAAAGAAAACCGAAAGCAATTGTTTGGCAAATTTTCTGTGAACGATATCTCAAACAAGTTCTCTATTTCGTCAAAGTCAACACAAACGGAAAATTAGAGACAAGAACAAAAGGTATTGTAGACAAATGTAGTGATCTGACATGTACCAAGAAGTATGCTTTAACCAAGGGACCGAAACGGGCGCGGGGAGTTAATGTGGGTCACTCGCTCAGCCCCCCCCCCCCCCTCCTTCAGTCATATGTTATGCCTGCTACGGGCCTGGGTTTGCAGGCAAGGAAAAATGATACGCCATCCATCTTACAAGAAAATGTAGAAATAGTTTAATTTAAGACTATCATAGAAAGAAAACGAAACTACCGAGATATTACGGAGATATTTCTTAGCCTTTTTCCAGCCAAATAGGTCTGATTTTAAAACTGTCAGTCTCGTAGAAGTGTCAATTTAACAATCCATTCTTTACGAAGCGGATAGAATAATGGCTACCCTACTTAAAAAGAGAATAAAAACTGATCAAGAGGTCACATATTTGACTTCATGAGTTGTATTTTTTTTTCTCCAAACCGGGAACCCCCTTATGTAAGTAAAGCTTTGACACAATAAGCTGGAAGTAATTCCTGCACAGCTTCGTAGTAAATTTTATCAATGGAACTCATTTTATGGATTTCACAACAAACTGTACAAAAAAACGTTACAAAAACATGATATGAAACGTGACGAGGCGAAAACGGAGCTGAGATGGAATACAATAAAATATTCAAAGACAGTCGTTACTTCGTCCACCTGGGCATGGATAAGTACAGCTGGGGTCAGCTAGAGGCCCTTTTTTCTATTTAATGTGGTAGCTAATAGCTCTTTCTGTCTCACTAGACAATGGGTGCACTTTTTTCATCGTTGTAACGCAGTACCGATGGTAGCTGAAAAGTCAATCCTTGGTTTACAACTCTCTCTGCATTTGCTACACACAAAAGCTTTCAACTGCTTCTCCTTTCATTTAAGGCAAAACTAGAAAATAGTCACAAGACAAACTCCAGTAATTCGTTCATGCTCATTTTCTTTGTTTGTTTATTTTCATCCAGTTTACATATTTAGATTTACAATGTAAATGGAATTGCGAAGGAGAAGAAAAAAATTCTTTGGGATCTCCGTTTTAAGCCATAAAGTTCCACGTAAATAAAAGGTCCGGCTTGTATTAAAACCGATCTAGACGGCGGTATTGGAAAAAAAAATCAATAAAAACACGTACACCCAGCACAAACGAGGCAGATGGAGTTGTTGGAAGATGGTGGAAGCAACACGTTGCTCAAACTATCCTTGAACGACAAGTCCTCTTCTTTGAAGCTTTCCGCAGGAATCCACCATGGTGATACTGGGTATGCAGCTTGGTGAGCAGGTAGAACGCTGCATTTGGTTCCTTCTTTTCTCTCTGATGACGTCATACTGAGGCTTTGAAATGACGTCACGCTGACGTCACGAAACGGCGTCAAATTGAAGTCATAAGTCAAGGTATTGGGTGCGTCACAATGTGGTGTAGGAACACTTTCTTTCAATCTATCGGAGTCCTTTCTGAAACGCTTCTTTCTTCTCATAAAACTGCCTCCTTCAAACATGTGCGCGCTGCGAGGATGAAGACACCAATAATGTCCGTTACTGGGGTTGTTTGGATCTCGGTAGGTCTTCTCAAAACAGTCGTTTAATGAAAGGTTGTGACGGATCGAGTTTTTCCATCCTTTTGCGGGACAATTGACACCATAATATGCAAACCGTTTTTGGATATACTCGATAATGCCGCGTAACGTTTGGCGTCGATTAGGCGACTCCAAAATGGCCAGAACTATCAAGGAAATATAAGAATACGGCGGTTTCCCCCTCTTTCTATCAGCTTTGTCTCTTCCTTTTTCATAAGGTTTTTCGTAGGTATTTTTCGTTCTTTTGATGGCCTTCATCGTTAACTTATCTGAAGCCCGTTTCATGGTCAACTCTGCTGTAGGTTTGTAAGGTGTAAGCAAACACTTTAACGAGTTCGTACAGTCCATAACTGAGAAAACTGGTTGAATAATAAGCTGTTTAAAAGACGAGAGGTTCATTTCCTTTTAAACTTACCAACGACTCGACGTACAATGGACATTAATTTTTCTTAATGAAAAAAACAGTAAGTGTGAAGTAAAATTTACCGACACTAATTTCACAGTCATGAAATCCATGAGAAAACTTTTTCCTTCAGCATATTGAATGTGTGTGATCGTGTTCATTAAAAACGTCTTAATGAACAAAACAAGTAATGTTATGACCAAACCCTCTGGAAAAATACTATATTCTGGACGGCAGTGTTCAAATGAGAACAAACGCATTGAAGCCAAGTGTTCATAGAATCACTGAAGGTTCGGTAATATTAATGTACAATTTCCCGAACAGAATGACCTTTCTAAATGCTCTGTGTTATTAATTATCTGCAATTATTGATAAATAACCTGAATATTAGAATTTTCTTGTGTAACTAACATTCAGTTCAAGAAATCTCCCCATGGGCCTCCTTTTAACTGAAACTGAAATCTTCAATAGCAGTCTGACATGCCGTTTTGCCTTCAGTTTTCTTAATACACTGTTTGAATAACACAACATCAGGGTGACAGTTTGATTTACGAACCAGGCAGTGTTTTGACAGCCTAAACAAAACTGACAGGGATATGATTGTATGTTCTAGATCAAATTCGAGTCTGGAATTACTCAGAGAGAATTAGTTTTCAAGAAGAGTTTACTTAATTAAGGCTAAAAATCTCGCTATAACGCAACAACTCAAGAGTACAGACAAGAACGAGTTATAATATACTGGGTGCAAAAGAAATACTTAAATTAAAATGAGGCAACACATGTATATACTGATTCTGATGACGGTGCCAGTAAAAGGAAATAACAATAACAATGAAAGCTAAATGAGTATTCGTAAAAATAACTATAAATTTTAAAGTTTCAATCAATTGTAATCCAAATAAAAGTCTTTTAGCTTTGCAGGCTGCTGCTAGAAATTTATTTCGTCATTTACAGGTGTCCTTAATGCATTTAAATAAATATCAAATATTTACTTAAACACAGCAAGAATAATTTGTGATTTTATTCAAAAATCATTAAATGTGTTATGAAAACGGTTGCATTTAAATTTTTGTGTGTACAGTTTAAGCAAAGGTTTACAGATTTAAATAAGTTAACTCTTTGTTTGACGTCAAGAAAACATCTCTATCGGAAAATATAATCGTTCTTGGGAAGCTAAAGGCTGCTCAAAATATGAACATTCGTGAACTTAAAAATGCGAAAGAAAATAGGTTCTAAAACAAAACAGAATAAATGAGTAATTAATACTTCATGCGGTGTTCTATGTGAATGGAGCAGTCTGATACATTTCAGTGCTTTTGAAAATGTACTGTAGTTTAATATATGATAGTAATTTTTATTAATAAATAAACTAAATGCAAACAGAAAAACTGCTATTGAGTACACAAAAGTGTAGTAAAGATAAACAGATGTTGGAGTCCCTAGAACTCCTTTGTCCTAATTGTTTTAAGTTAAGCGATATTATCAATATTTTATCATTTCTTTTCGTTTCCTTTAAATAATGTTTTGGTGCATATTTAATTTTTAGAAGGCTGTTTTTAACTCAACCAAAAGCTCGTTGATATTTAAGAAATAGAGGGGATATATCCGTTCCCTTAATTTTGCTAAATAATATAACACAGAAAGAAAAAAGTCGGTCTAAAAGTCTTATAAGTTTTTATAGGAAAACTGAGAAATTTATTATTATCGTGGGAAATTACATTTAGAGCACTTGTGTTCTTTCGCTAATATTTACATTTTGCATTTTACAAAACAACAGCTAACAGTGATAGTTTTTAAAGTAAATAAATTAGTCCCAACTTGGGGGTCTGGACTAGGCTGAGATACACTGTTTTCTCTGTGTAGTTTTTTTTTCCGAAATAAAACGTATACGCCTATAAGAGAAAAGTCTATTTCAAAAAGGACTTGAGATATATAATGTTATTTGAGTTTTAAAAAGTAATTCTGTGATAAAAGGTGAGTAATTGTTTAAAACATGATTTCAGTTTGGCATTTATCGACCATCAAGTGTAAGAGAAACGCCGTAAACGCGATAACAGCAAGCATCATGCAACCCAGCACAAACTCGCATATAAGAAAAATGTATTGGTTCGTAGCAAAAAAGGATATGTCATTTTGTTTGGCGTTTGATTCGTTAAGTACAGGGAAAAAAAGCAAACAGTATGTGGTATAGAATTGACAACAAAGGACTACAACCTCAGTGAACTTTGCTGTAAGAAATAAAAATATTAAGTTATTATATCAATTATAATGTTTCCAGGAACTTAGTCATAGTAAATTTTGCACTTGAACAAAATGGAAATCAGAAACAGTCGATTTACAATGCAATGACAGTGCATGTTACGAGTTTTGCAATTGTTAACATTCAGATAAAGAAGAAAAGAAAAAGGAAAATACCTTTTGTCTATGAGACGTGATATGTAGAATTCTTAATGTGCATTGTTTGTGCAATCTTTTGGTAATATTTAGGCATTAAGCAGTTTTGGTAACCGAAATGTACAACACCCATTGAAAAGCAACACTTAAAACCTAAACATTCTGAGGTTTGACGATTAAACTCCATGATCTGCAATAATAATATTGGGTAATACAAGACCATTTGTTCGAATGCCTTCTTGAAAGAACAAAAAACGATAGAAAAAATTAGTCTTTATTACGCCCGTATGGTTCTTCAACTAAACCAACTAAGGAACCGGATAAAATATCTATGTTCGGCAGGAGTCAATAAAGCAATTGCTTGATCTCCAAACTATTACGCAAAGATCATCCTTATATTTCCCCTTCTCAATAATTCTACTGCCTATAGTAATAGGAATAAAGACAAGAAAATGATGGAAAAGTATCTTTAAATAAATACTTTAACCATACGTACATGAATCATTTATTTACGCAATGCAACTGGGATTTCATCCACAGGAAAATGGCCGCCTGCAAGCGCGTTGACTCTTCATTTTTCGAGATGTGTTCGGGTGCCGGTGCGTAAAGTAGAAGAGAGCCATCTTTTATGTACAGTCTGTCTTTTATATTCGCTTCGCTTACGCATTGTATTTAGGTGTACAGCTGATGGCTTTGTGGAATACAGTAAATGTGTGGCGGGCCATTCAGACTTCCTGAATTGAGAAACGTTGTATGAAAGTTAAAGCCATTTAAACAGAAATAAACGTCCCACTCAAGTCGGCTTGGTTCATTGCTAAAGAAGTTTGTTTTGTTTTTCGCAACCCAAACCGTAATTACTAATTTTGAATATCCTCTTTTGTTAATATCCTTAACATTTATCCTTAACAAATATCGGGTGTATCGAACGTGATGCGCATTGATGAGTAAATAAGTGTGTAATTGTCTCTTTGCGAACTTTCAATTTTTTTTTCGGAAGCTTTTGAGCAATTGCAACAAGAATTGGTTACTCGCGTAAAGCTGACAGATAACGCTGATTGCTTAATGAGTCTTTTTTTGTTTACTTTTCATCTTCGTCAAACGATAAATGGCTAAACTTAAGGTTTGGAAAACATCTGTAGTGCCGGCAGGTTTTGGTCGCATTATAAAGATACATTTTTATTACAAACACTTGCCCACAGAGGAAAAATAACAAATACACTGAAATAATTTAAGAAGCTTATTAGTTGGGGCTTGTGAAATGCTTCGTGGTGGAAAATAATTTCTTCGGTACTGAGAATAAAGGACAACTTCCTCCGGTTCATATTGCAATTTATTTTCAAGAACCCTGGCTTATTGAGAGATTTTTCTGACCATATTGTTTGGCAATCAACCCATTACTATTTACATAACTCACTAAATTTTGGCTGCATACAGACAGTTCAGATTAATACCGTGTATATTGAATGTTCTTTACCAGTAAAAAGTATACGATAGCTACTAGACGAGGAAACTCAAATGAGAAAGAATCTAACAATTCGTTAAACAGAGTTTCAATATTTTTCTAGCAACTATTACAGAACAACAAATCTGCTTTGGTAATATTAGGTCTCTTATACCCGCACGTTTATTACTTAACCACTTTTTTCCCTATTATCAGTGAATACTCTTTCAGTTGCCTTCCTATTAGACTATTAGACAAAATCGGAAATTTTTAATAAAGTGAATATTGTAAAGGATCCTAGCATATACATAAGTGCTTAGAATTCACCCTTTGAGTAACTAAGTTACACAAAGACTAACATAACCACGTAAACGTCCCCTGCTAGACTAGTAGGTAAGACCATGCACATATACACACGTACACATACAGCAGATATACTACATTTCAGTGAGGGATCAGAATTTTTTTATATGACTAAAATTACTTTAAAAATTAATTCTAATTTTTTGAAGAATTCTATTCAAAATTTGGTCGTAACACCGCCAATGGAAGAAACGTCTCTGTACAAATACCATAGCACATACTTTCCGCTCAGTGTCCTCTGTTAACTGCTACCGTTTAGCAGCCAGTTGACTACAGTACGCACAATAAGAACTCGAGGAAACAATACACGGTCTTACAGCAGTGCTATTGTAGGGCGAGCGCACGGAAGAGCAACATGGCGGCAAAGGAGGACTTCTTTTGCTGGGCGGTGGTGAACATTCCTCGTCACGGTCCGAGCCGATGATACTCGCAATAGAAAACTTAACGGGCCTTTCTCTCTCTCGAACAGGTTCACTTGGTCTGGGCAAAGGTGGCGGCAAACAAGACAAATAACTGGGAATAGGGAAATGGGTATACAGTGGTGGTCTCCATCCTGATGAATCCATGCAGTTCCAATAGTATGGAAAACCAAAGGCACTCACAGTTCCCTCCGGAGGCCGAGGGCGCTTGAATCTCTTTCTTCGTCTCAGAAAACTGCCGTTGTCAAACATACCCTCGCTGGCGGGATCTAGTGTCCAATAATTTCCTTTACCTGGATTCCCCGGTTCTCGAGGCATCTTCATGAAGCAATCGTTGAGCGAGAGGTTATGTCTGATCGAGTTCTGCCAAGATGGAAACTTCTCACGGTAATACGGAAAACGACGTTTGATGAAGTCACAAATCTCACTGAGAGTGAGTTTTCTCTGTGGTGACTGCAATATCGCCATTGTTATGAGGGCGATGTAGGAATAAGGCGGCTTTGACATTGAGGAATGCCTTTTGTTTTCAATCGCTTGATTCTGTTGGGTTCCACTTTCATCTTGTTTTGCATCTTCTTCATCCTGCTGTTTTTCTACGAGAACATCTTCCTCTTCGCCACTTGTTTCTTCAAAGCGTTCAATCTCTACAGTTTTTTCACTATCGTGTTTGTAAACATTTTCTTGTAAAAGAAAAGCCATCGAGGCACGAGTACGAACCTTCTAAACTTGGCACGGAATCCTGACGATATGATATGCTGCACCGAAAATTCTCCTGACACCAAGTGGGTTTACTCTACGAAAGGTGACGAAGGAATGATGTGTTTTCAGTCGGCAAAGGTTGTTTGAATAAGTCAAAGTATACAGGGGCCACCCACCTGGACAGTCAGTAACCACTTATAACAACCGCTCTCCCTGAGGCTACCGGCGATTTATTCACACATTAGCATCAAAAAGGTTTATTCTGCTACATCCTATGTAATAATTACCTCATTAAGGTGGTGTTCTTTGTAATTAGTCAGTATAAAAACTTTCTCTTTGGTCGGTAAACTTAAACAGGAAGAAACGCCACCGTTTATCAGTGGTTTTAAGCAATTGATTCCGAGACAACACTGGTTATTTGTATCAAAATCACGGAATTTAAAGTCATGTTTTTGGGTATTCTCGTGCATTGCTATCCACACCAACGTTATGAAGAATTTTACCCTTGGTGTCAAATTAGCGCAAACAAATTTTATAAGGCGAGTCAGTCCAAATCTATTTCAAATTATTCACAGATGTCGCGAGTCATTTACTTAGCAATATCAGATAAGGCTATTGAAAGTCAAGTTAAAAGCCCTAACGTCATAGAGAGATGAGCGGAAATTGGGAGGAAAATCGTGAAGACAATTTCAATAGCACAATTAATAGGATAGATGTTGTAACCATACGTTAAACAGCGCTATCAATTCTTGTTTGATTTTCATTTTGCTAAGAGCACTTTTGTTTACAATATACTTCTGAGATAAGATGTATTATTATGTCTTGCCAGGGTAAATAAACACAGAGACTCCTCTCGGCCAAATTAGCTTGAGCAGTAAAATAAGAAACCCCAAAAAGCCACGCGAAAAGAAGACGTAGAAAACAGGCTGTTTGAAAACCTCAGAAGAGGTCTATGAAACAAGGAGTTTTCCACACGCAAAAATCTTTGAAAAGAAAAAAAGATGATAATCCTGGTATGCGCAGCCTATCTGAGTTGAGATCGTTTTGAGGGCTTAACTTAACCGTTTGCAAACATAAAACGTGATAACCCAAAACACGCCGCGGAAGTGTGCCGTTTCTTTTTCACCCCACAAAGATATCGATTAAAATATCTCTGGAATTATTACATGGTTTTGTGTTTTCTTTTCCTTGAGGGACCATCTTTTTTTCTAATTCGCCAAAAATAACTATTTATAGAAGGAAACCCTGTTAATGCAAAAGTCGAGAGCACTGAAAAACAACTTTTTACTGGTAATCTACACACCGAGAGTTTTTCATTCAAATTTAGCAATATTTCTTTTTTCCCCATTCGAGGCTTGCTAAGTATTATTTAGTTTCGTTTCAGTTATTTTTATTACATAAAGATATATGTCTGACCAAGCGATTGTTTTAACTTGGAAGCTATATACACTGTAAAAACATGAAAGGTGATATTTTAAAAGGTTTCGCCCGGCAGTGCATCCGAATTATCCTGTCGACAGAAATCTCTTGCATGCGTTTATAAACCCTAAGCTGTCGTAAAAAATTACCTCCATGTCTTTGATGAAACGCTCTTCTATTTTAGCCACAGTAGGGAAGACAAAATTATGTCGTTTTATTTGAATTTCTGGGTTACAATTGTCGGAAACTTCAAGCGTCTTTAAGCGGACGTGTTAGGATAGCATTTACGTCTGTATACACTTCTTTAGTGCCACGCGAGTCCAAGAAAGTTTTTTTACAATGACCTCTTAAATATACTGCCGTTTTAGAGTTTTGACAAACTCGGACCTTTTCTTTTGCCCAAATTTTAAGAACAAGCAGCATATTCTGATTAAGTTGAAAGCAATTTTATCTAATAAATTTTAATGTTTAGGGTATGTCTAAGTTAGATGTATCATTCGACGCAAATTGTAAGCAAGTAGGGAATAACAAAATCAAATTAAAGTGAGTAATTTTAATATATTGTTTTTTGTTCCCAATAGCTGTTGTTTTGGCCTCTAAAACTTTCGCAAACGTGAAGGGTATAATTTAAACAAATAAATCAAGTAAGTGCCAGTATTTGCGTTTGATTACACTAAATGAAAATTAAGACTCACTGTTCTAACTTCACCGAGAATCAATTTGAAATTTAATTAACTCTTTTTGTCGCGAACGAAGCTGGCTTTTAAAATTTGAGAAGTGTGAAAGACAATCCATGCAATGGGTCAACAATTTAGTGACAACCTCAACAGTTTTGTTTGCTACTTCACTTCACAATTATTAATTTCTCAAACTAAATGATTGTAAAGACCATACGTTTTTTAGGGTTTAATTTCCTTTCATATTTTCCGAAATATACAAACAATAATCAAACAAAACCCGACTATGTGGGAATCGATGAGGAATATTTATATTGATCAAAAACAGAGATAAATCCGGAACTTTCTCTGGTATATGTTTATGAGGGAATAAAACGCAGTAAAAGCTCTTTTACATTTACTTCTTCACTTGGAACCAATGAGACTTTGATATAGAAAGAATAATGTAGTCTTTTTAAAGAAAGCTAATTCGAGTAAAATTAATCTAAGTAGTGATGAAATTATCCTCTCAAAGGTTTCTAATTTTGTTAGAGTTTTGTTGATGATTCGTGCGACAAAAAAACTGTAACACCTGTCAGATCTTGAGTATGCTAATTGTAGTTTATTTCATTTCCACTCTTGTCCGTTCATTAAAAGTTATCAAGTTGAATAAAAAGCTTTAACAATTCATCACTCCCTGTTGTGTTCCGCGAGCTTTTGAGGTGAATTTCATTATTTTTTGGTTGCTCCCACAGGAAATTATATTATAGACAGTAGAAGACGATTTGCGAAATGACATAACTGGGCAAGAGAGAAAGGATTGATGCGCAGACCTTTCTTTCATTTTTTTTCCTAAACGAAATAATCGATTATCGTTGCGACGATAAAAGACAAAACTCACGTAATAAAAAGATCAAATAAATAAGACAATGCTTCAATAGACATTCTGATCAAAATTCGTCACGTTAAACGAATCCTGTACTGAGGAATACTTAAGACTCCTAAAATTGGCGGAAAACGCAAAATTTCTGGAGGAAAGGTACGCATGGCCTGAGGTTTATCTTACTTGGTAATATCGCTTTCTGTGTTTTTCATGTATACTTGTACTTACGTAATTAAACCAGATAGTGAAATAAATGTTTTGTTCACAATGGGTGGAGTTATGTCTCACTCTTCACCTGTCAAAACAATTAGGATCATTCAAGGCTCTAAATGGGGTTTCTAACTTGACGAAATGCTTCAAACAAATAATAAAAATTTGTTAATTGAAATTCAGGCACGTGTAATGAAACATTTTTTGTTGTTAATCGGTATCTCAAGCATATAGTATCTTTTACTTATGTACTGTGTAAGGTAACAGACATTCCCAGATACCAAAAAGCTTTCAAAAACTGAATTCAATTCTTTTCTTACTTAATGTTATATATTTTGGAAAACGAACCAGTCTGAATTAAAATACTACTTTTCACTCGGATTCATCCAAATACTCAAAGGTTGAAACAATTGTGCAACATCGCAAACTAAACCACAGAATAGTGCGGTATTGTGTTCTAGGTCTTTATTCAGCTGGACATGAACGGCTTACAAACTTTAAAATGAACAGAGGCCCTGTACAATGCGATAAACAGTACTGAAGGAAGCAAAATCCATCCACAGAATCAAACAATAATATAAACTTCTACATCTAGTGGTCTGAGACAGTGCCACAGCCAACATTGTGGTTTTACCATTTGATCCAGTGATTCAAAAGCTAAAATCGCAACGCAACAAGCATTACTCAGCAGGCGGCCTTCTTCGGATGTGTTCACTTTAGTTTTTCATCCACCTCCTCTAAAAATAAAACGGCCTTCTACAACACCATCAACTGCGTATCAAGGAAGAGTACGTTGTAGCTGAGGTTAGTCTGCGGACTAGCAGAGTAGTTCAAATTTAGCGTTTCATTTACACTTTCGAAGAGTTAAGGTAGGTCACTTTTTCAGTCGTGTATCCTTATAGAAAAGCAATGTTCTTTCGTAACCAGTAAACAGACCTATAGTACTAAGTCAGCTAGCATGCATTCAGTACCGAGTATTGACAAAGCGCTCCTCGACCGGGGAAATACTAGTTTTCAATCAATTCTTGAAAAGAATCATTATGGATATTTTTTCACTCTTGAACAACAATGAGCGTATCATTGACAATTTCCTTTCAAATATACAGCAAAGTATATCGACAGTCAGCCAGTGTTTGTTAGGCTTTAAATAATGGGAAAGAAAAAAGAACCTAGTTTCATCTACTTTTTTTCTTTATGAGAGAAATTTAAGAAAACTGACGCATTGAAGCTAGTTAAAAACCTCTCACTCACATTCAGGGACCGATCATCGGTACTTTTTAGTTTGTTTTTTTTTTTTCTGAGTGACTGAAAAATTACTGCTCCTGAATGCAGATGTCGAATTGCTGCTACCTTTGCAAGGTTGGGAATAGGAAAAATCAAATGACGTCTTCGACATTTGAAATTTCAGGCTCCAGTTGTTCAAACGTTTGATAGCACTATCCACCGGATAAATCGCTATCCATGCAGTGGACAAGTATTAGGGAAACCAATTGCGCTATCCACTGGATAAATCCGGCTATCAAGGGGATAAGTATTAGGGACTGAATTGCGCTATCCAGTGAATAGAGATTTATCCAGTAAATCGCGTTATCCGGCACCTTTCGAACAACTGGGCCCAGCTGTACTTTACGTATGCACACATAGGAACAATTTTTAAAGACCGGATCGCTTCGGAAAAGTAAATAGTGTTGCAAGTAAGCCACAACAGTATCATTCTACTGGGAAACGAGTGCTTGTAGCAGAATAGTACAGAATAGGATAGATAAACAGATTTAGAAGAACATGCTAGTATAGGCGAAACTAGAACCAAAACGTTCGAGAATCAAAACAAAGATTTCGGCAGACCTTTAAAAAATTTTGCTCTTAATTTTATCATGAGCAGAAGAAACGAAAAAGTGATAAAGAAAAATACAAAGTAGCTTTATTCGATCGCGTTAACTTTTGACGCCAGAAAGCACGTATTGTGGCTATTCTCGCTTAGTTGGTATCAGAACATGACCACAAAACCAGGGCTGGCTGCCTGATGAATAATTCCCTTAAGCAGTAAATTACTTGTTAAGGCGAATAATTGATATTATAGGCGATACGATGATAGCCCTGCAACACCGCGTAATCGGCAAATTAATGTCTTAGTACTCGATTTAATTACTCTTTTCGCCACAAACCAATGCACATATGTCATTTCATGAAAGTGAAAAAGGTTTATCCGATAAACGAGCAGAATCGGCTTTGATTCATTATCGTGATTGTTATATGATGGTGTAACCTTAATCCAATTTCAAAATTGCCTAACTTGTTTCATGCGGAATATCTTTATTAATACATAAACTGTCTGTTAAAACACATGTTTTGCACATGCAACTGTCCTTTGTTAAAATTCTACAGCTATAAAGTAGTAGCTAAAGGCTATGAATATAAGACACCTCTCTTATTGCATTCAGATATCGGCCCTTGAGTGAAATATGTCTAACTCTCATCCAAATATCAGCCCCCATTGATGGTTTTATTTAATTTATTGAAATTACGCACATGAGCGGTCGTAGGATATATGTTTAGATTAATCGCTTCCGTCTGCGAAACAAGATTTTTTTTACAACGAAAAACACGGTGATGTGATCTTTCTTCATAAACTTCCAAGAGAAACTTTTTAAATTATGACAGGATCACAAGACTTCGAAATGTCAAGTCGGTTGAGCCCTTTTGCTTTATGTCGAGCTTCGTTAGAGCGTGACGTCACGTGCAGGTGTATGTTGCTCCGCCCGTCTCTTATGGTGACCTATCAATACTAAAAGGGTGCACGCGTCTAAATGATGTCAGGTTAAAAAGGGGAAATGACCTAACTTAATATAAGCCACCGCTGTATCGTACTGCTTTAACAGCTTTTTGTTGCCTGTCTATGTAGAAACCAATGCCATTTTCCATTTAAAACGGCAGAATTCTCTCAATTATTCAATAATTGGGAAATAGCTTACCTTAAGTTTTGTTGTTGTTTACCTTTGATCAACAGATTTTCTTGTGAAGCAACCTAACTGCTTAACAGCCGCCTTTCTTGGTTTCTTTGTCCCAGTTCCACACTTCATACGATGACGTATAATACTGGGACTGAAGAGGGGATTTCCAAACTTTCCACAGTGGAGGCACCTGGCTTCTGCAGTGATCTCGAGCTAAGAGGACGGGGAAATTAAATACACAAGAAAACCAAATATGAAGGTAATTCCGTATTTCTTTTTATGAACTGTTACCTTAAAAATGGTCTTCAACATGTAGTATTTCGAATAGTATTGATCAGACAGCTGAGCAACAAAGCTCCGCCTTGACATACGCATCAGACATAAACTAATAGGAAAATAACATTTCATAGTTGCAATTTCAATTTATTTTATTTTTAACTTCACTTTTTCTCCTTGTTAGCCTTTTCAGGTTCTCAAGCAATTCTTAAAAATACCTTTAACTATACAGTTTGTGGTTTTGTGGCTTGTCATGATCTTTGTTCTGATTGATCTTCACACCGTGAATATAAAACATTCCTGAAATATTTTAAGATAGTAAACGCATTCTAACCGATGCTCAGATGTATCTGAAATGGTATGGTTACTGAACTACACATAACACATTATCATTGAATAATAGAGACCACAATAACATAACATACTTTCATGTAATAATTCTGATATTTTTTAAACAACAAATACTGTAATTACAATCTCCTATTGACATGGACAATAAATGTATATGATCAGATATTTTAGTAATATATCTCTTTGTGTAACTCAGTCCAATAAAGCCTCTTATTATACTCAAATAATCAAGCCGAGTATTGTGTACCGGGACAAATACAGTGAAGACCCGCGAGAAAGAACCTGGTTTTTAAAAGCTTGTTAGGCTAAAATTTCCCAGTTAGACCCCCTATATACAAGAACCTTTTTAGCCTAAAATTTAAAAAAGATTCTTACAATTCTGTAGACTTAGACAAATAAGATAAGTCAACATTCCGGATCATCTTTGGAGACAAAGGTGCGTTAACACTCCAAATGCAATGTAAATGCCAATGTTGTAAATCAAATACAAGTTAGTTTTTTTTCTTCAGAAATTCGGAAACTATTCAAGAACCTAAATAGCTTAAATTTGTGCAAATAACCATTCATTTAAGAACCTGTTAAGGTCAACTTGGAAAAATGCAGGTTCTTACTTACTAAAAATGGATGTCAATTTTGCGTACACTGAAATAGATGATAAGTGCTGGATGTTCGATATAGCTTCTAGTACCCTTCAGCAATTCAATACCCGCATGATATCTTCTTTAGTTTCCAGATGTATGGATGTACGTATTGCACAAGTTTATGGAAGATTTTTACCCGTACTGTTTAAGAAGAAGGGTTTGCGAGTTAATTGTCCTGGAAAATGATATACTTTTGCTTACTATAAATATAACTTTCAAATAAATAACTCAAAATGTTCGCTAAAAGCTACTATCATTTCGTGCAAAATAATGCTTTATGATAGCAGCGCCTGCACCATTCGGCCACGAGAACTCTGGTTTGTACTTTATCCAACAATAAGCTTTTTTAAGTAACACCCTTTAGTGCTCAACGTTTGCCTCTTGAGAACTTTCTGAAAGCTCATCGGTCCCCCGTTCTTACGTGTCGTTATGTTAACTGGGCGGGTCTGCAGTACTTTGACATTCTTGCTGTTAGAGTTTGCTGTGATGTAAGGTCTGGAGTTCTTCGAACAATGTCGGTGTGTCTATGAAATAAGACAAATAGCCTTAGAAAAACGTCCAAAATGTCTTTATTTATCAGTTCAGATACCAAGAGAAGGTGTAGCTGGAAAGTTAATGATCAATCGGCAGTAACCAAGCATGCTATATTATACTCCTAGCTATAAGGAAAGATTCCATTACAAACGCGTAGTTCTTTTCTTTTCTAAAAAAAAGTAGTTAAAAATATTATGGGGAGTAGAAAACCCATCTGCATATTAGAACGTCCTCCGTGGCCGTTTTGCTCAGTTATACTGTACCTCGTGTCACCATCGTGAGGTGTTGCTGTTTGATACAAAACAGAACCAGCGCCCGCAGCTTTAGCATCAGCAGCAAACTGATACACAATCAGCAAACAGTCGCGACACAACTGAACAATCCGACGACAGCAGCTCATCTCAGTCTGTAAACAACAAACAAATAAAGGCCAGCGTCACTGAACTAGCGTTCAGACTTCTGTGGCGGTGAATTAAAAAGTCATTTGTTCCAAAAAATAACGCCGTCACTTCTGCATTTTTACTTCTCAATACAGAGTCTGGCTACATTTGACAAAAGATTGAGATTTGATTGAAATCAGCCAGCCGTTGTTGATCGTCCTAGGAGTGAGTGTGCTCTACATGGGCGTCGACCTTGGGGAAAGTTTGCTGCAACAGTTCATAGAACCAAAAGTACCACATTTCATGACAGCCTAGGACGTCGTCCTAACAGAGACTTGTGCAGCGCAGATAAATGTATCAACATAAATGTCAAATCTTCAAAACAGTACTTACTAGTGATATCACTTCCGTGCTCTTACTGAATATTGTCTCCCATGAATTTCTAAAAAACAACGGCGAAATAATTGAGGCCAAGTCAACATAAGTGAAGCAAAGTTGTTATTAACCAACTTGCGATGCTTGAATGACCTACCCGAGACTTGAGAAGCAGTTCCACAATCCCTGTCCATGGCTCCACAATAATCTGTTAAAAACCCTCGAAAATACGCGACACAGGCGCAAGTTGTCAACTTCAGACGCCCGCCATACGCGCTGTAATATGGCACGAACGTTTGTGCGAACAATATCAACAACCTGCGAAAAGAAACGTCAGTTGAATATTCAGTCATACGCAATAGCAAATCATGCATTATTTACCAGGTTGTTTCAAAGATCAGGGCCCATGGCTACAAGGAAAGATCGCTTTTTAAACTTGAATAAACAAGAGTGCAAAAATAGACTTGCGCCCTTTTAGGAGTCACGTGTCAGTAAGATGTTTGTTAAACAGTCCAGTATCTCCTCTTACCTTTCTACGTTTTATCGAGTCAAGTTTGACAAGCCAATAAGATGCAACTCGTGGCTTATGAATTTTCCAGTTATCCTGAATCTGTAAATAGGAACAATACAGCAAAGTGACCCTATACGAGAGATTAATTAGCCCTTGCAGCCGGTATGCCTTGTACATAGCTGAATTACAAACATGTACCGTAACATTCAGGTTTGCAAGCAACTGGCCACTTTTTAAAAAGGTGTCTGACTTTAAATAGCTCACTGAGCATACCTTGTGACAATAAAAAGAATGGCCCTCAGTGTTCTTATTAGTGCAGCAAATAGGTTGGAACTTTAGGTTAGTTAAGCGCATGCAGCAGCGAAATTGCTCAGTCTGCTAAAAGGTCTGTTTCGTACTTACACTCTCCAATATGATTTCAGCTTCTTCATCTGTTTTGCCGGGAAATTTTATTCTCATGTCAAGCAAAGCCTGCAATGTTCGCCTACTAAGCTCTTCTTCTCTCTCCCGAACAGCGGCATCAAGAAAAACAGAGTCCTTTGGGAGAAAAAAATAGAGAGGTTAGAGTTGGCAACGGTGCAGATGGTCTCTCCTTTTTAGCATGGTCAAAGATTCATTTTGTATGTAGTACAAAAACTGACAGAACCACTTTGTACTACTGAAGAGTTAAAAAAAACAAAAACAAACTATAATAAAACCAACTCACTACAACAGGGTTAAATTTCATTGGCGGAGAGGACGTTGACGTCACTATTCTCTGCGTAGAAGAGCGGGATAATATGAAGCTATGATTGGTTGGTGTCCTTTGAGCAGATGCAGGCCGTAATGGCACCGTGTTTGATGGGTTTGAAGAATTAGAGGAAGACGAAGAGGCATCTGTTTTACTTTGTGCGGATTTTGCACTTGGCATGGATGACAAAGGCTGAAAAAAAGAGCAAAACAACAAGTTATTAGTTTAAACGGTATCGCCACACATGAGAAAAGAAATACGAAAATTACGTTACAAGTGTCATAGAAAGTATCATAGGATAGCGATAATATAAGAAGAAATATTTGATATACCTTCGGTCCTTTGCTCATTGGACGGTTTCCATTTTTCGAGTCGAACGTTATGATTTCGTCAGCCTCGCATTGTTCCAATAAATCGAGAATTTCTTCTTCCTGCAAGAAATAGACAGAACGAATTATATTTCTGACGCATACTTCAGGCATTGCTGGACCGTGGTTCGTTATAGAAAAGAGTAACTACCTCTCGTCAGACAGAATTGTTGTCATTCTCTTTGGTGGCCGGCTAGTCCACAGCAGGTTTACCGAAGGAAATACATTAACACAAGAATTGACTAGACACGGTTAGTTTAATACCTACCCTGAGTGTACTGAATGGTTGATTACCTTCCTTTTGGAGAGATGTCGCTCTTCCTAAAGGATATTTATCAAATGAACAAAAGTATTAATGTACAATGTATTTTTCCAACCCATTTATTTGGATCCAAGATCAGATAAGAGGAAATAAGTTTTGCATATCACAAAATACAACCCTGACAAAGGATGCTCATCACCATTCATTGTAAAGCAAGTCAAAATGGAATGTTGGAGGGCTAAATGTGTGAGAAACCAAAACGAAATTAAAGTGTCTCGACGGGTCTTACTAGAGAACGGAAGCAAATGCACAGTGCTTTAGCTTCACTTGGAAAACGCACCCATTAGTAAACGGACGACATCAAAGACAAAAATAATAGTATGTGGTTTAGACTGGCCAGAAATGGATTCCAAGAACAAAAATACAAGGCAAAATTATCAATGATGATGATGATGATGACGTAGCCTGTTCCAGGCTCTTAGTTAGTAGGGAAGACGCGTAAGTGGAAGGCACAAGAAAATATGAGTGTATGATCCGAGAAAAGGGGGCGGTGACGGGAAAAAGGGAGGGTTAGGGTCAGGATTAGGGGTGATGATGATGATGATGATGATAGAGATGATGATGATGATGATGTTGATGATGATGATGATGATGATTACAATATATAAACTGTGTCACGTCTCACCGGATAAAAAAAGCTTAAATGCATCAGCTAAAAGTCCACTACACTTCTCCTTTCTTGTTTGATCGTCTGGGGGATATATTCTTCGAAAATTCCCCTGCAGAACCAAAATATATAAAAACGCAGTATTACTCCCCAGTCCTTACCCAACTTCGAGGAAAGATTGGGTAACTGAAAGAAACGTGAAGTTGTCTTGGAACAGTTATGGTGGTCATGTCAGAAAATTCAAATTGGATGTCTCGGCTACCGAGGATGAACTGTCCTCTTGATCAGACAGACACTAGTAATGAGAAGGATTGAGCTATCCAACAATGCTGATCCCTCTTTGGGTGACAAATTATTAATAGTATCTTGTCAGTTGTCTTGTTTTTACTTACCATGTTCATGTTCTCAAACTCTTCTCTCGCAGCCTCTCTTCTCAGATGAGTAAGTCGATCTTTCTGCAAAGAGACAACACGATCTATAAACATTTTTTAGCATCGATACATAGTTATCTCAAGTCAACCAGCCCTTCTGTTCTAATATACGGTTAGAAAACAGAAACTACAAAATAATACATTTGGATTATTTTCTCACGTTTCTTAATCGGCTCTACCTTTCCGTCGCTGCCTCCCTTCTTGATGACACTTACCAGTTCAGTTCGCCTTTTGTTCAAAATCAGTTTTTTCTTCTCCAGTTCCTAAGGGAAAATCACGTGATGATTGATATCAATTCATGTCTTGACACTCTTATGGCTACAATATTAGGGCTACTTGCGTTTTAAAATCTCACTTACATCCACTTTCATAAGAGTTAGGAGGAGTATTATCGTGCACCAATGATGTTCTCTCATATCACGACGACGTGCTCAAAAGAGGCGTGTCCGTCCTACTCATAATTTTTCAAACTGCCAAGTTATGGCGCCAGTTCACAGTCGCTATTTTATTCACACTGCTTATACAGGGTGCCGTCATCATCGTCTAAAATCATATATGACACAATTAATCGTCCTGATAATCACTTACCGACATAGAGTACTCGCTCCTCTTCGGTTGCATTAGTAATCTCTTTTGGGCTTCCGCCTTCTCAGCCGCCATACCGCGTCTTTTGTCGCTTGCCCTGTTATCAACAAAAGGACATTTCACATAATTATCCTAAAAAAATCTCGGGTAAATCGTCTATCGTAATTTACCGGAAGCTGACGTGAAAACCAGGACGTAAGTAAAGAAAACTCCACAATAAGCAACTGATATACCAAAAATTGAAAATCCCCTTGGCAAATGAAAAACTTCATAAATTGGTCTAGATTAATCAAATTATTATTACTATTATTATGAGTAGTGGTAGTGGCAGTAGCAATGGCAGTGGCAGTGGCAATGGCAGTGGTAGTGGTAGTGGTAGTGGTAGTGGTAGTGGTAGTGGTAGTGGTAGTGGTAGTGGTAGTGGTAGTGGCAGTGGCAGTGGCAGTGGCAGTGGCAGTGGTAGTGGTAGTGGTAGTGGTAGTGGTAGTGGTAGTGGTAGTGGTAGTGGTAGTGGTAGTGGTAGTGGTAGTGGTAGTAGTAGTAGTAGTAGTAGTAGTAGTAGTATTGTTGTTGTTTTTGTTGCTTACTGATTTTCCTAAGTATCACTTCGTACCTTATATTTAATAAGCTAAATGTGTCAAATAAGACTCCTCCTTTAATTTCACTGTCCAGTTTGGTGTCAGTGCCAAAGCTGGGTGAACGATTGACCTACAGAACATAAAAGACATTACAGTATTTTTAACACTTTTGGGGGTCGACAGTGCGCTCATTTTACCCTCTCTCTCCACCAATGCTCTGTTTTAAGTGCTTTTAAAGCTAGTCAAAGCTACACAGAAAGGAGAGAAGTTGAAACAAGGATGTAATGTTACCGGGGATCAAACTCAAGACCACGTACACAGAAGGCCGCGCACACAAACAAACTAGAGTGATTTAGCAACAGAACGGGAACGTTAGTTGAGGACGGGAAGACGCGCAGAAAGGACTGAACGCGAGTTCCGGTGCTCAATTTGTCACGCTGTCGTCACTGCCGCCTTGTTCCTTATGTGCCATCCTTGCTGCTTACTACTAAAAGGGTAGTAAACTGACCATGCACAAACCCAAGATTTTAGAAGACCTTGAAAAGCTCGCACTGCACTTTGTATTAGACGAGTGTGTGAAGCGCCAAAACTTCCTTTTCGAAAACAGATGCTGCTACCTAAAGTCAAGCCCCCTCCGCACGTGGAAAAACTCCGCAAGGATCCTACGCACTACAAACGCACTGCAAGCACTACTCCACTCCAGTCTCCCTCCTTTTCATCCCAGTTTCCTCTCTTCCCGTTTCAAACCACAGGGATGCCAGACTAAAGCCAGACTAAAGCCAGACTAGCCTGCGGAGGAGACCGAGGAGGTAAAAGTCGTCGCTGCGCATATGCCTAAACGAAAAAATAACGACCAGAAGGAAAAAAAGAACCATTTCAACGTAAGTATTCCAAATAAATTTCGCGTTTTCAGCAAATGAATTTGAAGCTCAGAGTCGAGTGCCCCAGCTTTTTCTCTAATTAGCCTGGATGAACGCGCATTACTAAAAGCAAGTGTACGTACTGTATAAAGTAAGCGCAATCTTTTAAGTTAACAGGAAGGAAATACAGGTATCTCATTAATAAGTCTTTTGTTTAACGTAGTTTAATGTTGATAAAAAAGGGAAACTAAAAACTACATTGGCTAAAAAAAATGAAAAGTCAACCCAAAGGCCCTTTTGCTCTTCATCGTCCCCGTACAAACGAACGTTGACAAGGGGTGTGACGCGTTTATCAGCCAACACTTCGCAATGTTAAATTGTAAACGATTTGAAGAAGTTAATGACTTACTTCTAAGAGCCAAGGCCTTAGTTTTCTATCCAATAAAATATCAAATCCAAGGATTTCAAAACAGACGCTTTCACTGGCCGGCGGGCTTCCTGGCCTACACATTCGGTATGAGTGGAGAATATGGGGTTGAGCAACTATCAGCGTCTTCACAAGCACATCCTACATACAAAACAAAAAAAAAGGATTCTCAGTTTCGCCACCTACGGGTCAGTGTTGAAAACTACTTTAAAAACACAAATAACCTTTGAAATACATGTACTTACAGTTATGCTTTGCCATAGAAAGTTCACATCATAATCCATTGATTGTAACCACTCATTTAAAAACTTTAAGGACCTAAAAAAATTCAACAAATTAAGCGAGTTAAGCTTCCAGACAGTAGAATCTTTTCAAATGATGCATATAAATCTAAAAAATTCTCACCGTTTACTTCCACTATCATTGCTGTCATGCCGATCAAAATTTTCGTTGTGCTTGTTAATTGAATAGTTTGTAAGATGCATGAACAGCTTATCCTGAAAAGGAACAAACAAAAAACCCTTATACAGATGACTGTTGTACCACTTCATTTTTTGATGGGTATCTAATGACTTAATAAAGCAGATTTATCATTAATGGACTGAAGAACAATACACTAAATTATCAAAAACCTATCAAAGCCAACAAATCTAAATATAGATCAATTTCCACTGTGTTCAATGCATATTCTGAAGATTGAGAATTAAAGTAAAGCAATTTATATTATACAAAGTTGCATGTCACATATGTATGTACTGTAAGTTATATCTTACCAGATTTTCATCTGAGGGAGGTTCATACACTTCTGTTCCCATGCGAACCTTAAAAACAAAGTAAACTGCAGCTTGCAATTTGTTCTGCAAAAGTACCACTAACTTCCGCTGTTCTATATACCTTACACTGTATGTTAGAATCAAAGTAGATAAAAAAAGTATACAGTCGGCTCCCTCTTAATTAAAGGACATGCACCCTGTAAGAGGACAGCTAGAGTTGGTCCTCAGTCTTTCTTTACTCTATTTATTTGACTCAATCTGTATATGAGATGGCCGACACCTCTCTGAGACGGACACTGGGTGCCAGTTCTGAAGGTGTCCATTTTAGAGGGGGACATTGGGGGGTACCCAATACCGTAATACCGTAAGAAAAAATGGCAAATACCGAAATACCGCGTCGAAAATTGTCCAAATACCGATACCGCATATTTTAATCATATTTATAATCGTTTCCGCATACTTATAGTTGCTTCCATCTAGTACGTTTACTTATCTCAGGCATTTATGCACCAGATGTGCATGTTTTTTTTAAATATTTTGGTAGTTAGCAAAATTTTCGCAAATTTTCACGGAAAAGTAAACTACATTCGTTCAACCTTTTGGTAGGTGGACCCAACAGCTAATTAACTCCAATAAAAATAACTCTTGAAAGCGCGAAAAACAAACCAACCCAAACCCATTCCACGCACGTCTAGTGCGAGTTTTGATAAGTGACTGACCATTAGAAAACTTATGGGGGGGGGGGGGGGGGGCGAAGTACAAAAAAAAAATATTCGCGCAAGAGAAAATTAAATGAAAAAAAATTCATACAAGGATTTTGATAACGAAAAAAAATTCCTGCGCCTCGAAAATTCTGTCTCGACTGTCTCACACGCCGCGCCGGTAAGAGGCAAACTTACCAAATTTTAATTCTCGAAACCCGACATCTATAATTTTCTTGTTGCGATAATGTTAGCCTCCTTCGCCCTCTTCCAAGAAACTGCCACACAGTCAATGATAACGTAACCACGCCGCCTTCAACCTCAGCGATCTCAGCCATTGTGAGAAAACGTGTAAGACCTCGAATTACCACCGGCTCAAGTACACAGATCGAAAAGCCTGGTAAGGTGACTTGAGATGACTCATTATCATTGGATGCAGCAACAATCACATTGTATATTATCGACCGTTAACTGTCACAAAATGACCCACAAATGGTGTAATCATTTACTGTTATGTCTCAAGACTTCTGAATTTTAACTTTTATTGACCTTTATGTCCTACTGTGTTTTGTTTTGCGTATTGTATCGAAATGAAAGCGCAAATAAACGGTACCGTAATACCGTGAACAATCTTATTTCACCGAATACCGTCAACCAAAATGATGGAAAAACCGCATACCGCAGAACTAGATGATACCGCAATACCGTACTTTAAAATGAAAATTACCGAAATACCGCATGAAAAAAAGCCCAATACCGCAATACCGTAAACCCCCATGTCCCCCTCATTTTAGAGAGAGCTAACTGTACAGATAACTGATTCTTCTAAAAAATTTAAAAATTCATATCCACTGTAGATAATAACTGATTGACAAAAAGCTGTTACATGTATATATAATGATACAGTACAAGAATTAGGGCCAGTTTAAACATTGATCTTCTCATGTACTGAATTTATTACCTATTTAGGTTGACCCAAATGATATAAGTTTAATGTTTGATTCAGATGTTGAACTTAATCAGTTAATTGGGCTCAATTCATTTTAACCATGTTCATGGGTCTAAAATGCTTACAAGTGAAAATTCTAGTAATTTGTGAATTAGGTTTGGCACATTAGAAGTTCGGTCAATGTTTGAAACAATGTCACTCTACATGCAAAATTCCCATGTGGGCCACTCGATCTTAATTCTTGGGTTCCACCAAAATTAGATATGTCAAACGTCGATCTTTTCATTTACTTAATTGAAAGGATTAAAGGCTTGGTGCATAAAAAGATCAACGTTTGAACTACACCTTATTTATATTAATGTACTTACAAGTCCATCATGATAAAGAAAGATTCTTAGTGGGTCACAAGAAGTCACTAAAACATAGACTCTAAGGTCAAACTTGAATCCCTCAAGGAGAAATGGCTAGAAAATATATCAATAATTATTGCAATAAGTTTAACTTGAAATCTTTAAGACATCACTACCAGCAATTTTATATAATAATCTATTACTTGAGTCACCCTTCCTGTTAGGCTACATCGCCTTTTATTACAACTTGTACAACAGGTAATAAAATAATGTTTGTTATCACAATGTAATAAAAAATAATCAATAAACCAAATTTTGGCCGTCTGGCTCCTTAGAATTTTAATTTAATAAGGACGACTAACTGAATGAGCTGTAAAGTTAATTAGTATTATAGATAATGCATAAACTGTTTTTCTTTACCTTTTCAATATATTCTTGAATGACTATCTGCTCATGTGAGGGAATTCTGTCTCCAATTTTTATTAAAGAAATTCTGAAATTGTAAGAAATATAGAATTAAAAGAAAGTCAAGTATGTCAGTACTAGTAGTAGATGGTGAGAAAAAAATTAAATTATGAATAATTATTATGACTTCTTACAAATTAAGGATGTTGCAGTCACTAGAGAGCTGGCAGTTAAATAGTTGTGGGGTTACTGCATGGGATGGATTACACATGTATTGTAAAATGTGATAACTGTGCATTCTACATATATATTTGATAATAAATAATTATTATCACACTTACCCATTTCCCATGGCACCATTAGCTGGCTTAACAATGAATGTTTTTTGTTTCTTTCTTTTTTTCAGTTCGCGACAGTAACCTTGGAATGCAGCATATCTGATATAATGGGCAACCTCATTAAGGTGTATTGCTTATCAATATTCAAACCTGAGGGGACAGTTATTGCAGGCACTGCATGATTGTTTGTCAGAAACAACAAATTGACACATAAATAGTTTGTACATTCTATTCTATTTAGTAATACTTATTAAAATTCATGTGAAATAACACATTAATAAAGGACCATCAGGCAAATGTGCACTTGTAATAAAGCTTAATTTTGTTTGTTTGATTTCAATTTTTCAGATTTTATCATGTAAGTTATACAAAAAGTTTAATGTCACAGTCTTTAACTTTAGAGAATGTGATTTCACATCTTTTTAAAATAGGGGTTTTACATATGCGCATTTTATACAATTTTTGTTCATATATATTAACTAACAAAACTTTACTATAAAATTATTGTCATAACACTTACTAAATAATTTTTAAATTATTTTCAAAGGATACTCTGCTGGCAGAACCCACGTTTGTGGCACAAAGTTGTACTCTTCAGGGTGTGCTCTCTGCATTCTTAAAAAACACAAGTCATTTGAAATGTTTTAAACGCTATATTTAAAGATCCATTTAAAGGTCCTTACAGTGAATATATTCTTCCAGACAATATGAAGAAAAGCGATCTACCCCTGAATTTTCCTAGAGCCAGTCACCTTACTTTGTGGTATTATACAGTGTAAGAAGTTACTGTATTTATTCCGCTATAAGCCGAGCGATTTTTACACAAAATAAAGCTAAAGTTTAGTGAAATTTGAGCCCAAGAGGGATCTCGGCTTATAGCCAAGAGTGTTTTTTTAAAAAAAACTTTTCAGTGCATTGGAACAGGTTACTAAGCATGGACAAATGCAACGTAAACTGATGTAGTTTGTTTTGATTCAAAGACTTGAAAGGCATTTTAAGTTATCATTTCAAGCATAATGCGAAGAAGACATGAGGAAAGATTGATAGCAGCGAAAAACCCAAACAACAACAATTGCATGTTTTCCTAGAGAAGATCACTTTTTTTTCAAAATTATTAAGCTTTACAGTATAGCTAACAGTCATGTAACGAATGGTCTCAGCTTATAGCTGGGTGTTTTGGATTTATCTTATTTATTGTTGATTATTATTAATAGTTGCAAGTCAAAATTAAGTTAAGGTTAAAATTTTTTCAACTAAATTTATTCCCTATTTCCTTTGCCCCACTTATTATTCAACATACAGTGCAGAAGTCACTTACTTGGCCATATTTCGGGCAAGATTGTCTTTTCTACATATCTCTCCCATACTTGGAAAATGGTTAATTTTCTTCAAGTAGAAAAATAAAAAATAGACCATAATTATTCAATTTTGCAACTTTTTAGAGTTGAAAATCATTGAAAATGGATTGCAACATAGACTAAAACATTGTTTCTATAATAGTAATGATACTCAATTCTACTGACGATACCAAATAGTATAATCTTTAGTTGCAATAGTTGACACTAGATCAGTACATTGTTCACATTCTGTACCTGAAAGGATTTTAGTTCACTTATTCTCTCTACTGGAACAGCTGAGTCACTCCATATCAGAAAACTGCAAAAGAACAAATTTTTTGTTGCAATGACAATATTTGCAGAAGTCACACTTATTTCAAAGTTTAAAAACATAGAGCTATATAACAGCCATAGTTATTATTTATTCACTCTTTGGGGCAAATTAAAATCCAAAAGAGTACATGAACTTAGTGGTATTTACTGTGTCTTGACTAATTCAAATTCAATAAATTCTGGCATGTGTTAAAAGACAATATTCCCCATACTGTACAAAAGTAATGTAAGTTTCATCAAAGTGTGTAAAGTTATATAATTTATGTGGCTTAAATTTCTGCAACCTGCAACATCCCTTCCCCACAGATTAAAAGGGTATGATGGTTAAATTGCCAGTCAGTCATCATAATCACCCTTTTTTTATTTAGTGTGATAAAAAAAATTGGTCTTAACCATACCAGTTAAAGTCATCATCTCTTGTGATGTACATTCCACTTTGAAGGCACACTTTGTGCACTGCAAAAAAAAAAAAATTTTAGGAAGATTGCCCTGATACCAGTAAGAAAGAGAATTTCTGGGGGTAAATTGACTCTTCTGATATCTCTCCCATTGTCACAACACCTGACATACATGTACATACTTGACAGTTTGTAATGACTTTGGATGCCTGCACTGATCATACTTTCATTTTTATCTCTGTACATCCTTGGCTTTAAAATAATAATGATGATGATGATGATGATGATGATGATAATAATCATCATCATCATCATCACCAATAACAAATCAAACCAATACTTTAGAGATAAGAATCAATTTAAAAACATTCACTTCAAATCTTATCAAACGTAAACCTTCGTTACGCGCGGTAAATGAACCGTTATTTTGGTAATCGATTCTCCTTGGTAATCGCAGCAATCTGGCGCCCAAGCATTCAATTCATGATAAAATCTAGTTTGCTTCTCAACAGCAAAGTGTTCCCTCACCAATATCGTATTTTGTCGCAGACAGATTGGCTGTTACACGGCGTTTACGGAGAGATTTCTTTTTATTTGAATTATTTCCTGTACGTTTGCCATGAACGTTGTTGATTGTTTGAGCTTTTCGACTTCGGACTTGTTGTTCATCCTCTTCGAAGTCTTCGTCGACAGATCCTGCGCATTCATTCTCTTTTCCTTGGTTATCAAGAAAACCATTGCCAGTGCCTGGTCCCCCTATCAAACTGAAGTCTTCTTTTGCCACAATGGGCGAGTATTCAGTGCGATCGCGATTTGTAATCGAAGGCACTCGAGGCGACAGTGGAGTCTCCATGGCAAAGGATAAACTGCTTTCCCTTCCAGAAATACAGTTGATATGTCCCTTTCTTCCTCATGAGTACATCGTAGCATGAAGTACCGATTTGTCTCCGGAAAATCAATCCCTAAGGCATTGGTGGAAAAGATCGCGTTTGTAGATTAGAATGTAGGATCGAACTGCGGCGTGACATATGTTACCATAGCAACAATTGATTCCAATTGTAACGCAAACGAAAAACAAAAGAAGGATTGACAGTTTCATCACTGCTAAGACATCTGTCTTTTGGTTTGTTTTTTTTGTTTGTTTGTTTCTTCTAATAAAAACTATTGTGCTCAAATAAAAATTCTTCTTTCTCCAATATTACAATGGACGGGAGCCCCATCCACAAGAACTTCATCCCAAGGGAATTCGTTAAGTTGTTGCCCTTCCCCTAAGATCTTTCCAATTGTTTAGTTTCCACCTCATCATCCAACAGGACTTTCTTCAGTTGTTTTTATGCTCTGAGTGTCATTCGCCATTTGCACATCAATGCAGGGCTGGCACTACGGCAAAGGGCTGATTTATTATAGGCCAATAAAATATCTTTTAACAACTCTTAAAATTTGAATTTGAAATTCACAAAAGTGGTTAATAATTAACTACAATTATAAATACTAGGTAGAATAATATACAGGAAAATGATTATACACAAGGAGCTTCCTTGTGTATATTAAAAAAAGGTGAAGAAAGTTGAAGAAAGTTGTCATGTTTATTTGAATAAACAGTTTCAGTTTCAGTTGTTTTCTCGGTCCCACTTGGCTCGCGCTTTTGATACGTGAAGGACAACGCTGCCACTGCTCAATACCAGGAGCCCATAGCTCCTATCAATACTTGGTCCTCATGATTCAAATAAGTAGCCAGCATAAACTGAAGCTGGAAAATGCAAGTAAATTATCTTTCAGTTTCTAAAGCAGTGCACTGTTGAAAACTTTCGACCTCTGGGCTTTTCGTTTTTGTACAAGCTGAATGTTCTTGAATTTTCATCCGTATTCTCTGAATCATTTTCTTGTTTCAACAACTATTATTCGAAACCAATAGTATTATTGTTTTTTATTTGTTTGATTGCTTGTTTTTGAAAAACAACAAACAATACAAAACAACAACAACTGACCAAAAGAAAAACTCATGGAATCCGATCAAGCCACTCAGCCTTCGTGAGATTTTCCAATCCGGCTCAGTCTTTGTGTAGCGCTACTTTACACCTTCAGTCGCACACAACTATTGCGTGAATTTTCTTAATTGTATGACAACTGTTAAAAAAGTTTGGCGCTGATGTTGTTTTCAAAAAGTGAAATTAATCTTCCTTTCAGGATCCCATGGAAAAGTTTCCTTAAATAAACACTCCAAAAGAATTACATTGTCGAAACATCGTCAACAGCATCAGCCAGCAACACAGAATCAGGCCAGCCCCAAAAGGCCGGGTTTCCACTTATGTGTGTGGTTATATTGCCACAGCAGTCTTTTGACCCTCTAAGTTGTTCAGCAAACTTGAATCCTCACGGTTTTAATATCACTTTCCAAAGGACAAGCAAAACAAATAATAGTACGAGATTTAACTGAACCTACTGAAATTGCTTTTTTTGTGCTAATTTTGGCCGCCTGATAAACGCAATAAATAGGTAACAAATTTCACTTTCTTGGTACGGTGACGCGAAACAGCTTCCTATTATTATTTTCATTTCTACCGTAGCGACTCATTTAAAAGCAGTCCGCTAATGCTTATGTACAAGATATTCAAATTGTATAAATATTCGGTTTACAGATGGATAAAAAGTTGAAGCAAGCACTTTTAATTGGTCCAAGTTATGGATCAGACCTGCCGCCCTACTGTCAACCTCTTAAAGGCGTTCACAACGACGTCTTGTTGATGAAGAAAATGTTGACTAGAAATGGTTTCCTGTTAGAGAATATAAAGGTTTGAAACTGCTTCAATTTATGTGCTCCATCTTTAGACACAGTCAATCTTCACGCATAACTTTGTTGATCTGTTGTTTTCATGGTTTCATGGTTTCGGAATTGCATGTTAATTAGAAGTTTTCTACAACCACTCAAATTCTAAGGTACGGCAGTTAAAAGAGAGGAATAGTTACAACAGGGGTCTTTAGACTTGATTTATTTAATAGTTATCCGCATTGATTCCCAATGACGGTATTTTTAGGTTCTTGAAGATGACTATGCCTCTAAAGATGAGATATTGAGGTCCCTTGAGGAACTTTCATCCACAGTACCCAACGAATCAGTGGTAATAATCTACTTTAGTGGTCATGGCTATCAACTAACAGAGGAATTTGATCAGGGTTTAATTCCTGGTGGCCTCAAGAAAGAGATGGTGAGCGGAAAATATACAATAATATACATACAACTTTCCTCCTTCGTTCATTACATGACCCAGGAGTTCGATAAGTAGAAAAAAAACACTTACATTAAATTTATAATAAGAAAAAAAATCATGTTCAGCATGACGTGGGTTTAGGTCACCAAATCATGATTTTTTGACAACCGGTTAATAATTATAAACTTCACTTTATTTTCCTAGCCACATTTTTGATCTGTTACCATAGTTTATTCTTCTTCCTTTCTTCCTTGCCGAATTTGCTGAGTAAGGGTTAGTATGTATTTAAAGATAACGTAGTAACGTTCTGGCTGTACATGTACGTACGCGCGAACGAACTGCTGCACACTCGTGAATACCTCAGCCAATCGTCTTTATTAATTGCCTGATATATCTTTTTCTACCATAGTTTAATGAATATCGTATAAACGACATGTGCATCACAGGTAGAGACTTCAAGCGTCACCTTTGTAATCTAATGAAAAAAAAATGCTTGGTTAACACCATCTTCGACTGCTGTTTTTCTGGTCGCTTGTACCGAGGATTTATGGAAAAAGGAGAAGCGCCTCCAATCCCAAAACAGGTAGCTTGAATATTTTCATAAATGAATTGAAAGTTGCAATAAAAAACAGGTCTCAATTTTGTCTCCGTCTCTATGCAAATAAATCTTTTCTTTCTATCCTCTTATTAAAAAAAATCGGTCACATCAGATATATTCTGAAGTGTCCATCGTCTCCTCGCCTTAACCGATCAAGGGGCAGCCTGCTCTCGCCCGGCCTTGACTGACGCTTACGACAGACATGTACTGAAGTATCGAGAATTATTGTTGGTCGTTTATACTTTGTGCATCTATAATTTTGCAGCTTAATTTGCCCAAGGAATATGTCGAAAAGTATTGCGAGATACTGAAATCCAAAGGTCCAAGAAAACCTGTGGAACATGAGGACCCAGCGACTGTAGTCAAAGAATCACTACGTGATCATGAGGTAAAGCTTTTTGTAACGATATATGTACAAAACTAACAAAGATATTATTAGACTTATTACCCTGATCACGTATTTTATAAGTGTCAAATCAACTTTAAAAAATGTTTAACTAACACATCCTGATTTTGATGTTAATGAATAGCCAGTGGTTTCATCTATTCAAGAGAACCAACCTCCAAACCCAGCGCAACACAGCGGCGTACGTCTTCAGTATCCAAAACAGGAATTCTGGACATCAAAAGGATGGACACCATCACAACATGATAGATTCATTCACATCGCAGCCTGTGCGTCTAATGAACAAGCATATGAAGATCCACACCCTACAGATCCATGTGGCCGTTTGACTTCTGCTTTAGTAAAAATCATGGATGAAGTGCAAAAAGAAAACAAAAAGATCAGCTACGATATTCTCAGTAGGTAGGTCCTTCCCCTTTGAAAAACGTTTAGTAGTGTGATACAATAGACATGTCATCTAAGCTGTCTTGTGTGAATTATGGTTCCTTTTTTCAGTCTAATCAAACAGAAATGTCAGGCAGAATATAACGACCCAAATCAAACGCCCCAGTTTGAAGGCGGTAACATGGACATGGTCGTTTTTGACTTTTTTGACACAGGTAAGCGATCAAAAGAATTACTTTTTCTTTCTACGTTATCATCACCATAAAGCTTTTACAGCTACGGCGATAGTACAGGTGTCACCAAGAGTCATAATGGGACAATAATAATCCCATTATGACTCTTGGTGACACCGCCGTCAGACAAGAGAAATTTGGAAACGGTGAGGAGAGTCACTGGAGAGTGCTTCAAAGCTATGGTTGCTACTTTAACTTTTGAATGTCTAAAGTTAACAAACCCAACTTTAACGAAGAAGAGCATTGCCGACGCACAGGAAAGTAAAACCGCAGAGCATAATGGGATTGATCAATAAAATGCCAACCGATGTGCAAATAATCTCCAGCATTCCGATTGGCTGTATTTTTCTTTGGCTTAGTATAGTGTGCAATGGACTATATATTTTTAGTGCAGTTTATTGTACTCTTCTCAAATTAAAAAGATTGAGTAATTCCAACCCTGCACTTGAGACTTTGCTAGCCCTTACCCGAAGAGCTTAGGAGCATCTTGAATTCACAGTTCAAAAAATAAAGAGTCAAATTTCTTGCCAAACAAATTGATTTTCACAGTATCTCAGCCAAAAGCACTTGAGATTTGTGACGTCATCTTCAGGGAGAAAAAGGTTGACAAGGTTCTTCTCAATGCTGGGAAATTACACGGCGTTGTGGATGGGCAGTATGACGTTTATAAATCTGACGTCACCAATGACGAGGTTAATTCGAACGCTACTAGTGATTCGAAGATTGGTCAGATAGAAGTCATGGAAGAGAACATCTATGCGCTCAAATCATTTGCTAAAGTACTAGATAAAGACGTTGAAGGAAAAATAAAGGTATGCTCCGTAAGATTTAAGGGTTGATTAAAACTTACGCTCCTTTATACACCTTGTAAAATAAAAGTATACAGCTCAGCTGTGAGGTGCGTCATAATAAATTGACAAAAATGTCCTCTTTCTGAAAAAAAATGGACACATTCGTTGTTTTCGAAAAAATCACTTTGAAATCACTTATTTGGAACAGTATTTTTAAGGATCAGCAGTTTTTAAAACATTGATTCTCTCAATTTATTATTATATACATGTTCCGTCTCATTTTTCAGTCTAACCTTCATCATTTTTTATCATTATTTCAAATTGCAGAATGTAACTCTATTCGTATAATATCAAATTTCATTTCTTGTCTTGTAGTAATGATAGAAGTGCTACTGATTTGTTAGTGTTTAATAACTCTGTTTTGTGCAACTCTCGGTAAATCCACCTTTAGCTCTTTGAATATTCAGTTTTAATTTATTTTGCTGATTATATTCCTTCACTGCTGTTTATTTTACTGAGCCTCCGATTCAGTGTTTTGCTTTAACTCAGGATCAAATTCAAAGCAAAGCTATCAAGCAGTTCTCAGTTCCTGGGCTGACTGAGGTGTTAAAATGACAACTCAGTTTCATTGAACCCGCTAGCCGTGACAAGGTGACGGGTTGTCTATACTCAGGTGTTGTTAAAATTCAGCTTTTTAAGGCGCTTTAGCTGCACAATTTAGTAACGACTATTAGATTAGTTTCCCCGATGGTCTACCTTTCACGCATCACACTACATTCATATCATGTGCTATGGGTGGGTTGCACGGTGAGCTCATAAATGGAATGATAGCTGCTTCCGCTGGCGCCCTCGTATGCTGACGTCCGAGATATTACTGTTAACACGTTAATATATAATGTAAAGAGAGCGCCTCTTGTTGTCCTCAAATCGACGACATTACATTCTTTAATTCAAACCTTTCCTCGCTTTCCTTTCTTAGGTTGGCTGTAAAGCGGTCCTTAAGCGTCGCCGTAGTATGTGCACATCGGTCTTTGTGAAGTTTTCTACATGTACAGATCAGTCTCAAGTGGAGCAAGAACACAAAGACAGATTGATACATGAAATAGAAAAACAGGGCATGTTTGCTATAGAAGGAAGCGAAACGACGCACAGTGTTACTCTAGACATTCAAATAGTAGAAGAGTAAGAAAAAAAGAAGCTTTACTGATCAGGGGAAGTGTGTGTATGTGGGGGGAGGGGGGGGGGGGTCGGAGGGAGTTGAGGGTGGCAGTTGGGTTGGATGATTGTTGCACCTCCCAATCATAAACGAATGAACTCTATTTTAACCACACGGTCAACCAAGAGAGAATCTTGTGTAAGAGAGAGAACTAACGCGGCCTAGTCTGAGACTGATGTGAATTTAACCAAAGTTATTTTTAGACCAATTAAACGCTTGAATTGATCGAAAATTGGTTTCCGGAGAGCACCGCAAACTTTTATTCGGTGTTGTCAAGAGAGAATTCAACAGTCACCATTACAATATTCTGCCTTTTTCGCTCTGAAACGGTAGCGCGTGGTCTTGATGACGTATCTCTGCCAACGCCCTACTATTCCTTCTCTTTCCAATCATTCTGTCTTGGGCCACTCATCAGGACTAAAACACTGTTTCTTTACAAAAACTACTGAAGTAAATTATTATTGTAACAAAACCTGATTAGACGGAGAGCTCCACACATGTGCCGTGTATAATGGAAAGGGTTTGTATGGTTAGACTGGGAATTAAAAAGTAGGACATTGTTACGATCAAGTAATCCATCGCTAATCTAATCTACAATTGCTAATCTAATCCAACACGTATCATTAGGGAACATCTTTGGTTGAAAATTTTATACACAATTAGGACTTGTCAGAAATTAGCAGGGGGGGGGGGATGGAGGGGGGGTGGAAACAGAGGGAGGGTCACAACTTTTTGAGACTGCAGAAAAGGGAGGGGTCATGAAAAATGGGTCGTTAAAAGGGGGAGGGTCATGCAAATATGTTTCAGTGATCATGTAGAGGTTCACCCACAGAAGAAAAAAGAAGTTCTTTATTGTGTAAAAATACTGGGAGAAATAGGAGAGTTGAGTGATGTGCTGTCAGAATCAGAGTCGGACTCTTAATGCTGTCATCTAAAATGTATGTATATGGCATTACAAAGAACAGATTAGAAATACATTTTGAGCTTTCATAATACTGACTCACCCCAGTGTATTGCAAGAACTAGATTTTATCATTTATACAAGAGGGAGAGGATCATGATATTTTAGGCCCAGGTCAAGGGGAGGGTTAGCAAATTTCACTCCCATTGCAGGGATGGGTCACCTCATTTACGAACCCAAATTTAAAATTCCCACCCCCTCCCCCTCCTGCTAATTTCTGACAAGTCCCTTAGGTAAATCATTTTATAAATTACGAATAGGAACGTACCAAGTATCGTTCCATGAGGAACACCGCAAGTCCTTTTCCAGCAATCGGAGACGGATCGAGCCATAAACAAAATATCTGAACAGGAATTAACTACCAGCTATGTGAAATACCATCAATACCGTACTATTTCGATTTCGATAAAAGAATCGGCAGATTAAAAAATGACAACGCGACGGAAGTGACGACGACGCACGAAGATCAAGAAACGAGCCTGAATAATGGTAGTACAGGGAATTAAGCACCGGAAATCGCGTTAAAAAAATGCCGTAAAGTTCCGAAAGCAACGACCCTCGTTACTTTCTGATTTAGCAGCCTTTTCTATCGCTACTTTCGGAGTCGCTACTTTCTGGTAGCTGAAACGTGTATCGTATATGGGTGGTGCGAAGTTACGATAATAATATCGCGACAATTGTGAAAACATTCGCACTTTTTATTTGGAGAAAAGTATTTCATGTTATTGGTTTTTAAATGTATAATCAAAAGATGTCTTTGATTACGTTGTGGATATTCACAGACGAAAGGAAGACTTTTTGAAGAAAAAAAAAGATGTAATGTACCTTTTGAGTTACATAAAGAAATGCCAAAGATCATTATAACCATTAAAGAATAAATCTATAATTTGTGTTATTTCTAGCAAGAAGCTGAAGTCGCTACTTTCGGAGGTTCGCGACTTTTGGAATTTGCCAACACAATTTATCGCTACTTTCGGAAGGTCTTTATTTTGGGAATTTAACGGTAGTAGGATAGTTTAATTTTA
Source organism: Porites lutea (assembly GCF_958299795.1). Lineage (NCBI taxonomy): Eukaryota > Metazoa > Cnidaria > Anthozoa > Scleractinia > Poritidae > Porites > Porites lutea. The sequence continues at coordinate 24,140,321 of NC_133212.1, forward strand.
CTTTAAACGCGTTACCATTTCAGTGTGGACGTTTCTACGGCTAAGTATTTAACGTTAACTTTATTTGAATACAAATAGGAAAAATTGTTGGCGAGCCTGTCAATATGGTCGAATGATTGTACCTTATCAAGAATTCGGAGACGAGCATCTAATGATGAGGAATTTGTCCAAGTATTTTCGCCACAAGTTTGCTATCAGTCCTAAATGCTCAGATCCCGATATGCTCAAGAACGTGACCTTTGAGGTGTTCAAGATTGAAAAGGTACCATCTTTCAAAGATTCAGTGGACAAGAAGAATCTGTTGATTCATCAGGCAATCGAGAAAGGCGATCTTTATGGTGGTATGTCTTAAGTTATATATTGTGAACATTTCGTGGACACCCTCCGAGAGGCGCAAGCTTACCTCTCCAAGCATGCCTGGAAAATTGTAAATGACTAAAGACTATTACTTGTAATGTAGTCGACCACCGGTAATGTTCAACGTCCAGCGATCCTAGCGAAAAAAAGCCAATTCTGGGACGTGCCTAAAGTCTTGCTGGCACGGTCCTGATGGTTTTAAAAATGACTGACATGCGCGTAAATCCCCATGCAGCAAAGGCGTTCACTACAGAGCCCTTCCATATATCAGTCCCCCGAATGAATGGACTAGATCTCACTTGCCTTTTATATATTTTCTTGTAAGGATTCCAATCAAATGAACCATTCACCGTCCGCGCGCACAAGGTTGAACTTGTTACTGACGTGTTGCATGGGTGTCACCGCAAAAAGTATAAAGTTGTAGATGGATCGGGTGATGCTCTTGTGATAAAAGTCACAAATAACGAGAAATTCTTGGTTCACGTGTGTGTGATGTCATATCAGGCTGATGGCTCTATTGTTGTCTTGTATCCGCCAAAAAACGTAAGTAATCAATGATTCAGTGTACGCTAATATGATGCTTTTGCTGCAGCTGTTCACCTTAATAAAAATTTGAAAAGATTTATTTGGTTTGTATTTATTTTGATTTTGTGACTTGTTTAAGCCATGCTATGCTTACATAGTGTAAATTCAACACATTACTGTGAGAGTCATTAGTTTAACTCAGTTCCACTATGAAGTAAATCCAATCAGTGTTCAGAATGGAACTTGACCCGCAGATCTCCGGTTTGCAAGACCGCATGTCGTTCGTTTCATTTTCGAAACAAAAATTTCGATCTTATGCAAACTGACTCACGGGAGGAAATTTGGACCACCAGGCTTTGTGAACCATCTCGCTTTTAGTAAATCAATGCATGAATACGGCGATCAATAGCACCGGGGGACTGGCGGCCGAGCAGTCTCTGGTTAGCGGATTGGCAATCGAGCCGGGTGCAAATGATAACATGTCAAACCTATTGTAGTTTTAAAGACGGTCCCTTTCCTTAGAGACGGCTCGTACCCGAGGTCAGCCCAGGTTTAAACCTTTGTTTATTGTTAAATTATGAAGGGGCCAAATTGACTAAGCTACTTACTATTCTGATCTTTTATGCTATTTCAAAGGGTAAAACGGAGGAGCTGTATGAGGGCGAGTCAGCTAAGGCGATCAAAAGAGTTTTCGTCGAGCCTCAGACAGTCCGTCGCATGACTGAACCAGATTTTGACAAGCCGAAACCCAAGTGGTGCGATGATATTCTGATATTGTATGCCACAAAAAAGAAGGCCGACTACAAGCCTCTCACACAGACTGCAATTGATCTCAGTGCAGGACTCAGTACAAGAGGCCACAACCCACCTGATGTACGTTTTTTTTTCGCCTTTCAATTCACGTAAAGTTTCTATGATTAAGAGTCACGTTTACGGCAAACGGAAAACGTGAATTTGTACCACGTGACCAAGTTTTCCCTTCACTTGTGTTTTGCTGATGTTTCTAGCCCAGAATTAGTTATTTCACGTTTCTTTTGTCCGCTATAACAATTGTTTTGGCCTGTTTTTTGTTCTACGTTTTCTGTTTTAAGAAATTCTCAACTTGAATCTGACGTTTGGCGTTTGCCGTAAACGTCACTCTAAATCTCTCTAATGTCTTTGTATGACAAACGTCATACCAGATCATAGTACGTCATTCAAACAGGTCCTTAAAGGTGTGATCTACCAGCACATGTATGGAAGACTAATGACACGCTTCACTCAAGACTTAGACATAAGTAGTATTGTATGATAATGATTTAATATCCATACTTCCGTTCCGAGTTAGTCAAGTCGCCTAGTCCTGGGTAGTCAGCTTTTCTCTGTGATAACTTACAAAATAGACGATAATTTCTCTGCTTGTTATATAAGTAATTGACGCACAAAGGATATAGAAACTGGTCTTGGATGCTCAAACTCTGGGCATTCAGAATTCTAACAGAGGAACTTGCTTTGTTTACACGGGTTTTCCTGCCCCGCATTTCCCTTCCCAAAATTAGCATTAATTTTCACTTGTCGTACTTACCTTTTTCAGGTAAAATATTTAAAAAACCATCCTCATTCATAAGCTGCGAGCGGGTAATTAGAATTTATCTATGAAGTTATGTCGTTTTAGGAGAAAGCACTCTTTGATTTTTATAGGACAAAATGCTTCCCCCCGTAACAGCCTTCAGAGACGCTCTCAGTTCGCCATCATCCTTTACAACTCAATCAGCTGGCAGCAGCCGTGAAGCGACGCCGGATTACTCCTCTAATTACCATGATCCCAAGTGGTTGACTATTAGACGGGATGTTAGAATTCTGTGCAATGAAGATTTGGTGACCCGGCAAGAAGAAAACTTAAGAATATAATTTTGTTAATGATAAAAATAATACAGGTCATGATCCATTGAGACAAGTGCTATAGCCAACGACCACAGAATCGAGGCTAAAAACTATTTTGACATTTGGCAAAAACTGATAAACAATTTACAACAACAAAGAAAACTTTCATTAAAAATAAAGAACTATCTGATAATTGTAATTTCCATCCATTAATGAATTAAATGAGGCATCGTGAGTAACGAAATCAGTACTGAGTAGGCATACAGTTGTAATTGGTTTTCAAAAACCGAAAACAAACAGTGTTAGATGACAGTAACTAGTTAAAAGCTAAAAAGTGCCTTAACTTTACAACAATGATACTAATTTTGGAGGCAATAAACAAGGCACGTAAATCGAAGGCCAACGAAGCTTGATTAGAAATAAAAGGCAAATTGCGGTGACAAACATGAAGCTAAACAAGCGCATAGCTAAAATAGAATTTAATTCACTAACTTAAAGAGACGCAGTTAAAAGTATTATACAATATAATAATATCGATAATAAAAAGCAAGAACATAAATAAATATAGCAATTGATTTGAATTTTGTCGATATTTCATTTATCATCTAGCCAAATATTTATAGGGGGGGAGGGGTAAACGGAAAGAGGGTCCTACGCACGTTTCACGGACATCAAAAACTGGAAATTAAAAATCACGGTGATTAAAGTTCTGTGTTTTTCCGGACTTAAATTTCTTTTTTTTAGACCTTTTACGCAAAAATTCCTTTCACCCTCTCTTTTCTACATATCTCCCCCATACTTGGAAAATGGTTAATTTTCCTCAAGTAGAAAAATAAAAAATTGAGCATAATTCAATTTTGCAACTTTTTAGAGTTGAAAATCATTGAAAATGGATCACAACATAGACTAAAAGATTGTTTCTATAATAGTAATGATACTTAATTCTACTGACGATATGTAATAGTATAACCTTTGGTTGCGATAGCTAGGTCAGTACATCTTTCATATTCTGTACCTGAAAGGATTTTAGTTCACTTACTCTCTCTACTGGAACAGCTAAGTTACTCCATATCAGAAAACTGGAAAAGAACAATTTTTTCTTTGCAATGATAATATTTGCAGAAGTCAGTCACTCATTTCAAACTTTAAAAACAGAGAGCTCTTTGCCAGCCATATACACTGTGTGGTGCAAATTGAAATCCAAATGAAAACATGAACTTAGTGGTATAAATTTTTTACTGTTTTGATGTATGAACAAGGTACTTGCGGGGGTCTGCAATGAACTTGTGCGGTTGGTGAAAGGTAACTTCATATGTTCCTCGAGACGCTAGCTGAAACCTTACTACTAAGGACATTCAAGACCTGATCAATAAAACACACAAAAATGTCTTTGTCACAGAAATGATTTCCTGATCAGACAAAAGCTTTCTCAAGACCCACATTTCAATCCTATTTTGTGTCTTGACTAATTCAACTTTGATAAATTCTGGAATGTGATAAAAGGCAAAATTTCCCATACTGTACAAAAGTAATGTAAGTTTCATCAAAGTGTGTAAAGTTATATAATTTATGTGCCTTAAATTTCTGCAACCTGCAACATCCCTTCCCCACGGATTAAAAGTGTAATTGATGGTTAGATAGGCAACTTTCGATATATTAAAATTCAGCATGATAGCAAGTCTTAGAGGACACAAACAAAGAAAATGAATAAACCATGATTATTCGTGTTTATTCATTTACCGATTTGTCTCCGGAAACAATCCCTAAGGCATTGGTGGAAAAGATAGTGTTTGTAGATAGAATGTAGAAAACGAACTCCTTATTCCCCCTGAATTAATGAGGTACGGCGTGACATTTGTTACCATAGCAACATTCTATTCCAATTGTAACGCAAACGAAAAACAAAAGTTTCATCACTGCTAAGACATTATAAAAAATCTGTCTTTTGGTTTCTTTGTTTTTTTTTTGTTGTTGTTTTGTTTCTTCTAATAAAAACTATTGTGCTCAAATAAAAATTCTTCTTTCTCCAACATTACAATGGAAGGGATTCTCATCCACAAGAACTTCATTCCAAGGGAATTCGTTAAGTTGTTACGATGCCCTTTCCCTAAGATCTTTCCAATTGTTTAGTTTCCACCTCATCATCCAACTGGAATTCCTTCAGTTGTTTTGATGCCCTGAGTGTCATTCGCCATTTGCACATCACTGCGCGCAGGGCTGGCACTACGGCAAAGGGCTGATTTATTATAGGCCCCATTCGGCTAATAAAATTAGCCTTCCTCAGGGCAGAACTATACCGAGAGAAAATATCTTTTAACGGCTCCTAAAATTTGAATTTGAAATTCACATAAGTGGTTAATAATTAACTACAATTATTAATATTAGATAGAATAATAGACAGGTAAATGATTGTACAATAAAAGTAGAAATAGAAACAGTTCAATCCTTCGGTTCAGATAAAGACTAGCTTATTTTTCCCTCATGCTGGGAAGTAAAAGTAGCAAAGTTATAAAAAAACACCTTTTCTAGTGAGAAATAAAACAAGACTCAATGCAGGGCTGGCACTACGGCAAAGAGCTGATTTATTAAAGGCCTATAACGTATAATCAGCCCCTTGCCGTAGTGCCAGCCCTGCATTGAGTTTTGTTCAGTTTACTTCACACTTGGAGTGACGTCTGGCTACAGCATCTCTTTGATTAGAGATCCGGCGAGAGGAACCAGTCAGTTATATTTACCCGTTGCGTGGACCTCTGCATTCAAACAGTTTTACCTTTTTTAGGCTAGATGACCCCCTAACTAAAAAATAGACATTGATAAACGCACACCTTATGAAATATCGCGCCTTTTCGACCTTTGACAGACTTTTTACAGAAGAATCACTGTCTATTTTAAGGCCAGGAGGCAACTGGCCGGGGGGACTTGTAATCAGGAGCCCTGACAAGTGCTCGGCAAGTCTCGCCCTGTCCCGAGCTGAGCTAGCCTACGAACAGCAGGCGTATTTCCGGTCGTCGCTTCTCTTAATCCGAAAAAGGAGGGAAAGAACCGACGACCGAAAATACGTCTACTGTTCGCAGGTTAGCGCAAGCCGGATTTGTTCTCGGTAGTCCCGAGCTCAAATCCTCGACCACTTTTGCCTCCTGAGTTGGGATTCTTAACCATGTCTGTTGTAATTACGATTTTTATTAAGTAAAGTTGAAGAAAGTTCAGGGTCACCCAACGACAGAATGTTTCCAAATACGTCAGAAGTGTCTCGAATGGTTTTCTCTGTGCTTTAGAAGCCTGTTTGGTTCATTTGGAGTTGCCCTAAAAACTATTTATCTGTTCGGATCTCTTAGGGGGAACCTTGGTCGTCAAGAAAGTTTTAGCTGGCTTTTTCGTGTCATCCTGAAGTGTTAGCTACCCTCGAGGGCATGTAGTAGCCTTTCTTTCATAGAAAATTATGGGGGACATTTCGTCTTTCAGGGCCGAAAGTTTTAAGAGACCTTTTTTTTTTAACAATAATCGCAATATCTTGATATTAAAATGTGAAAACACAACCTTCGAAAATCGTAGTTAAGCTGTTAGAAAAACTCCGAATATTTTAGACGAATGGAGAAGGTTATCCAGAAATTTTTAGCTTTTCTCAAGCTTTAGAAATTTCTAGGCAATACTTGCTCCTTCGAACAGTTGTTTTTCACAATATAGTCGCTGGGTGCCCCTAAAATTGTCATGTTTATTTGAATAAACAGTTTCAGTTTCAGTTGTTTGCTCGTTCCCACTTGGCTCGCGCTTTTGATACTTGAAGAGCCCTTGAAGGACAACGCTGTCACTGCTCAATACTTGGTCCTCATGATTCAAATACCTAACTAGCATAAACCGAAGCTGGAAAATGCAAGTAAATTATCTTTCAGTTTCTAAAGCAGTGCACTGTTGAAAAACTTTCGAGCTCTGCATGGGCTTTTCGTTTTTGTACAAGCTGAATGTTCTTGAATTTTCATCAGTATTCTCTGAATCATTTTCTTGTTTTAACAACTATTATTCAATACAAATAGTAGCATTTTTTTTATTTGTTTGTTTGCTTGTTTTTGACAAACAGCAAACAATACAAAACAACAACAACTGACCAAAAGAAAAACTCGTGGAATCCGATCAAGCCACTCAGCCTTTGTGAGATTTTCCAATCCGGCTCAGTCTTTGTGTAGCGCTACTTTACACCTTCAGTCGCACACAACTATTGCGTGAATTTTCTTGATTGTATGACAACTGTTAAAAAAGTTTGGCGCTGATGTTGTTCTCAAAAAGTGAAATTAATCTTCCTTTCAGGATCCGATGGAAAAATTTACTTAAATAAACACTCCAAAAAATTACACTGTCAAAACATCGTCAACAGCATCAGCCAACAACACAGAATCTAGCCAGTGAAAACATCCGTTTCTCCTTGCTCTTCGGATGTTTTCACAGGCAACACAGAATCAGGCCAGCCCCAAAAGGCCGGGTTTCCACTAATGTTTGGGGCTATTTTGCCACATCAGTCTTTTGACCCTCCAAGTCGTTCAGCAAACTTGAATCCTTACGGTTTTAATATCACTTTCCAAAGGACAAGTGCAAGCAAATAATAGTACCAGATTTAACTGAACTTACTGAAATTGCCTTGTTTGTGCTAATTTTGGCCGCCTGATATTTAAAACACAATAAATAGGTAACTAATTTCACTTTCTTGGTGGTGACGCGAAACAGCTTCCTATTATTATTTTCATTTCTACTTTAGCGACTCATTTAAAAGCAGTCCGCTAATACTTATGTACAAGATATTTACAGATGGTTTACGGTTTACAGATGGATAAAAAGTTGAAGCAAGCACTTTTAATTGGTCCAAGTTATGGATCAGACCTGCCGCGCTTCTGTCAACCTCTTAAAGGCGTCCACAACGACGTCTTGTTGATGAAGGAAATGTTGACTAGAAATGGTTTCCTGTTAGAGAATATAAAGGTTTGAAACTGCTTCAATTTATGTGCTCCATCTTTAGACACAGTCAATCTTTACGCATAACTATGCCGATCTGTCCTTTTTATGGTTTCATGGTTTCGGAATTGTATGTTAATTAGAAGTTTTGTACAATCACTCAAATTCTAAGGTACGGCAGTTAAAAGAGAGGAATAGTTACAACAGGGGTCTTTAGACTTGATTTATTTAATAGTTATCCGCATTGATTTCCAATGACGTTTTTTTTAGGTTCTTGAAGGTGACTATGCCTCTAAAGATGAGATATTGAGGTCCCTTGAGGAACTTTCATCTACAGTACCCAACGAATCAGTGGTAATAATCTACTTTAGTGGCCATGGCTATCAACTAAAAGAGGAATTTGGTCAGGGTTTAATTCCTGGTGGCCTCAAGAAAGAGATGGTGAGCTGGAAAATATACATACAACTTTCCTCCTTAGTTCATTACATGACCCAGGAGTTCGAGAAGTAAAAAAAAACAGTTACATTAAATTTATAATAAGAAAAAGAATCCTGTACCGCATGACGTGGGCTTAGGTCACCAAATCATGATTTTTTGACAACCGGTTAATAATTCTAAACGTCAATTTTATTTTCCTGGCCACATTTTTGATCTGTTACCATGGTTTATTCTTCTTCCTTTCTTCCTTGCCGAATTTGTTGAGTAAGGTTTAGTATTTAAAGATAACATAGTAATATTAATAATAATAAAAGTAATATTAATAATTAATAATATTTAAAGAGGGAGCCCAACTCGCCTTGGCGGTTTTCAGTGGGGCCCTCTTGCTATACATGTACGTACGCGCGAACGAACTGCTGCACACTCGTGAATTCCACAGCCAATCGTCTTTATTAATTGACTGATATATCTTTTTCTACCATAGTTTAAAGAATATCGTATAAACGACGTGTGCATCACAGGTCAACACTTCAAGCGTCACCTTCGTAATCTAATGGAAAAAAAATGCGTGGTCAACACCATCTTCGACTGCTCTCTTTCTGGTCGCTTGTACCGGTCGCTTGAAGGATGGACACCATCACAACATGATAGATTCATTCACATCGCAGCCTGTGCGTCTAATGAAGCAGCATTTGAAGATCCACACCCTACAAATCCACGTGGCCGTTTGACTTCTGCTTTAGTAAAAATCATGGATGAAGTGCAAAAAGAAAACAAAAAGATCAGCTACGATATTCTCAGTAGGTAGGTCCTTCCCCTTTGAAAAACGTTTAGTAGTGTGATACAACAGACATGTCATCCAAGCTGTCTTGTGTGAATTACGGTTCCTTTTTTCAGTCTAATCAAACAGAAATGTCAGGCAGAATATAACGACCCAAATCAAACGCCCCAGTTTGAAGGCGGTAATATGGACATGGTCGTATTTGACTTTTTTGACACAGGTGAGCAGTCAAAAGAATTACTTGTCCTTTCTACGTTATCATCACCATAAAGCTTTTTCTCAGCTACAGCGATAGTACAGGTGTCACCAAGAGTCATAATGGGACAATAATAATCCCATTATGACTCTTGGTGACACCGCCGTCTGACAAGAGAAATTTGCAAACGGCGAGGAGAGTGCTTCAAAGCTAGGGTTGCTACTTTCACTTTTGAAAAAAGTCTAAAGTTAACATACCCAACTTTAACGAAGACGAGTATTGCCGACGAACAGGAAAGTAAAACCGCAGAGCATAATGGGATTGATCAATAAAATTCCAACCGATGTGCAAATAATCTCCAGCATTCCGATTGGCTGTATTTTTCTTTGGCTTAGTATAGTGTGCAATGGACTATATATTTTTTAGTGTAGTTTATTGTACTCTTCTCAAATTAAAAAGATTGAGTAATTCCAACCCTGCACTTGAGACTTGGCTAGCCCTTAACCGAAGAGCTTAGGAGCATCTTGAATTCACAGTTCAAAAAATAAAGAGTCAAATTTCTTGCCAAACAAATTGATTTTCACAGTATCTCAGCCAAAAGCACTTGAGATTTGTGACGTCATCTTCAGGGAGGAAAAGGTTGACAAGGTTGTTCTCAATGCTGGGAAATTACACGGCGTTGTGGATGGGCAGTATGACGTTTATAAACCTGACGTCACCGATGACGAGGTTAATTCGAACGCTACTAGTGATTCGAAGATTGGTCAGATAGACGTTATGGAAGAGAACATCCATGCGCTCAAATCATTTGCTAAAGTACTAGATAAAGACATTGAAGGAAAAATAAAGGTATGCTCCGTAAGATTTAAGGGTAGATTAAATCTTCCGCTCCTTTAAACACTGTGTAAAATAAAAGTATACAGCTCAGCTGTAAGGTGTGTAATAATAAATTGACAAAAATGTCCTCTTTCTATGAGAAAAATGGACGCATTCGTTGTTTTCGAAAAAGTCACTTTGAAATCACTTATTTGGAAAAGTATTTTTAAGGATCAACAGTTTTAAAACATTGATTCTGTCAATTTATTTTTATATACATGTTCCGTCTAATTTTTTCTAAACTTCAGTATTTTTTATCATTATTTCAAATTGCAAAATGTAACTCTATTCGTATAATATTAAATTTCATTTCTTATCTTGTAGTAATGATAGAAGTGCTAGATTTGTAAGTGTTTAATAACGCAATATGTGCCACCCTCGGTAAATCCACCTTTAGCTCTTTGAATATTCAATTTTACGTTATTTCGTTGAGTATATTCCTTCACTGCTGTTTATTTTACTGAGCCTCTGATTGAGTGTTTTGCTTTAACTCAGGATCAAATTCAAAGCAAAGCTATCAAGCAGTTCTCAGTTCCTGGGCTGACTGAGGTGTTAAAATGACAACTCAGTTTCATTGAACCCGCTAGCCGTGACAAGGTGACGGGTGGTCTATACTCAGGTGTTGTTAAAATTCAGCTTTTTAAGGCGCTTTAGCTGCACCAATTTAGTAACGACTATTAGATTAGTTTCCCCGGTGGTCTACCTTTCACGCATCACACTACATTCATATCATGGGATATGGGTGGCTTACACGGTGAGCTCATAAATGGAATGATAGCTGCTTTCACTGGCGCCCTCGTATGGTGACGTCCGAGATATTACTGTTAACATGTTAATATGTAATGTAAAGAGAGCGCCTCTTGTTGTCCTCAAATCGACGACATTACATTCTTTAATTCAAACCTTTCCTCGCTTTTCTTTCTTAGGTTGGCTGTAAAGCGGTCCTTAAGCGTCGCCGTAGTACGTGCACATCGGTCTTTATGAAGTTTCCTACGTGTACAGATCAGTCTCAAGTGGAGCAAGAACACAAAGACAGATTGATACATGAAATAGAAAAACAGGGCATGTTTGCTATAGAAGGAAGCGAAACGACGCACAGTGTTACTCTAGACATTCAAATAGTAGAAGAGTAAGAAAAAAGGAGCTTTACTGATCAGGGGAAATGTGTGTATTTGGGGGGGGGGGGGGGGCGAGTTCAGGGTGGCAGTTGGGTTGGATGATTGTTGCACCTCCCAATCATAAACTAATGAACTCTATTTCAACCACACAGTCAAACAAGACGGAATTATGGGAGAGAGAGGGAACTGACGCGGCCTAGTTTGGGGCTGAAGTGAATTTAACCAAAGTTATTTTTAGACCAATTAAACGCTTGAATTGATCGAAAGTTGGTTTCCTGAGAGGACCGCAAACTTTCATTCGGTGTTGTCAAGAGAGAATTCAACAGTCACCATTACAATATTCTGCCTTTTTCGCTCTGAAACGGTAGCGCGTGGTCTTGATGACGTATCTCTGCTAACGCCCTACGATTCCTTCTCTTTCCAATCATTCTGTCTTGAGCCACTCATCAGGACTAAAACACTACTTCTTTACAAAAACGACTGAAGTATATTATTGCTGTAACAAAACCTGATTAGACGGAGAGCTCCACACAAGTGCATGCCGTGTATAATGGAAAAGGTTTGTATGGTTAGACTGGGAACTAAAAAGTAGGACATTGCATGCTAGGATAAAGTATAATTAAATTGCTAATCCATCGCTAATCTAATCCAACGCGTATCATTAGGAAACACTTTTGGCTGAAAATTTTGTACACAATTAGGTAAATCATTTTATAAATTACGAAGAGGAACGTACCTAGTATCGTTCCATGAGGAACACCGCAAGTCGTTTTCCAACAATCGGAGACGGATCGAGCCATAAACAAAATATCTGAGTAGGAATTAATTGCTAGCTATGTGAAATACCATCAATACCGTAATATTTCAATTTCGATAAAAGAATCGGCAGATTAAAAAATGACAACGCGACGGAAGTGACGACGGCGCACGAAGATCAAGAAATGAGCCTGAATAATGGTAATACAGGGAATTAAGCACCGGAAATCGCGTTAAAAAAATACCGTAAAGTTCCGAAAGTAACGACCCTCGTTACTTTCTGATTTAGCAGCCTTTTCTATCGCTACTTTCGGAGTCGCTACTTTCCGGTAGCTGAAACGTGTATCGTACATGGGTGGTACGAAGTGACGATAATAATATCGCGACAATTGTGAAAACATTCACACTTTTTATTTGGAGAAAAGTATTTCATGTTATTGGTTTTTAAATATATAATCAAAAGATGTCTTTGATTACGTTGTGGATATTCACAGACGAAAGGAAGACTTTTAGAAGAAAAAAATAATGTAATGTACCTTTTAAGTTACATAAAGAAATGTCAAAGATCATTATAACCATTAAAGAATAAATCTATAATTTCAGTTATTTCTAGCAAGAAGCTAAAGTCGCTACTTTCGGAGGTTCGCGACTTTTGGAATTTGCCAACACAATTTTCCGCTACTTTCGGAAGGTCTTTATTTTGGGAATTTAACGGTAGTAGGATAGTTTAATTTTTACTTTAAACGCGTTACTATTTCAGTGTGGACGTTTCTACGGCTAAGTATTTAACGTTAACTTTATTTGAATACAAACAGGAAAAATTGTTGGCGAGCCTGTCAATATGGTCGAATGATTGTACCTTATCAAGAATGCGGAGACGAGCATCTAATGATGAAGAATTTGTCCAAGTATTTTCGCCACAAGTTTGCTATCAGTCATAAATGCTCAGATCCCGATATGCTCAAGAACGTGACCTTTGAGGTGTTCAAGATCGAAAACGTACCATCTTTCAAAGATTCAGTGGACAAGAAGAATCGGTTGATTCATCAGGCAATCCAGAAAGGCGATCGTTATAGTGGTATGTCTTAAGTTATATATTGTGAACATTTCGTGGACACCCTCCGAGACGGGGGCACCCAACGAGAACATAGTTCAAAACCACTTAAACAAGTAGTATAGGAGGGACCGGTTAGGCCCCTTTTTTGCGCAGGAATCTCATTAACGTATTTTAGTATTTAAACGGTAGATATAGGCATATTTTTATCCCCTAAAAATTTTTCATCTGTTCGGATTTCCTAGCTGAAAGTCTCAAAATCCGAAAATCATAGTGATCAAAACTTACCTTTTCGAAAATTTCAGCCAGAAAAAAGGCTCCCGAAAATTCTAGGTGAGCTTTTTAGGGTAAAAATCCGTTAAAAATGGTCAGTTTTTTTAGATGTTTGAAAATCCTAGGAGAGGTAGGCAAGCAAGAAATTTTACAAAAAATGTTCCGAAAATTCTAGATCTCAAATCGTCTTCCGAACAGATATTTTCCGAAAATTGACGTTGGGTGCCCCTGCCGAGAGACGCAAGCTTAACTGCTTGGAATTGCACCTCTCCAAGCATGCGTGGAAAATTATAAATGACTGAAGACTATTACTTGTAATGTAAACGACCATCGGTAATGTTCAACGTCCAGCGATCATAGCGAAAAAAAAGCAAATTCTGAGATGCGCCTAAAGTCTTGCTGGCACGGTCCTGATGGTTTTGAAAATGACTGACATGCACGTAAATCCACATGCAGCAAAGGGGAAAATACAGCGCAGTTCTGAATTAGCATACAGTAATTTCACTACAGAGCCCTTCTAGATATTAGTCCCCCTAATGAATGGACTAGATCTCACTTGCCTTTTATATATTTTCTTGTAAGGATTCCAATCAAATGAACCATTCACCGTCCGCGCGCACAAGGTTGAACTTGTTACTGACGTGTTGCATGGGTGTTACCGCAAAAAGTATAAAGTTGTAGATGGATCGGGTGATGCTCTTGTGATAAAAGTCACAAATAACGAGAAATTCTTGGTTCACGTGTGTGTGATGTCATATCAGGCTGATGGCTCTATTGTTGTCTTGTACCCGCCAAAAAACGTAAGTAATCAATGATTCAGTGTACGCTGATATGATGCTTTTGCTGCAGCTGTTGACCTTAATAACAATTTGAAAAGATTTATTTTATTTATTTATTTATTTTGATTTTGTCTCTTGTTTAGCCATGCTATGCTTAGATAGTGCAAATTCAACATATTACTGTGAGAGTCATTAGTTTAACTCAGTTCCACTATGAAGTAAATCCAATCAGTGCTCAGAATGGAACTTGACCCGCAGATCTCCGGTTTGCAAGACCGCATGTCGTTCGTTTCATTTTCGAAACAAAAATTTGGATCTTATGCAAACTGACCCACGGAAGGAAATTTGGACCACCAGGTTTTGTGAACCATCTCGCTTTTAGTAAATCAATACGATCAAAAGCACCGGGGGACTGGCGGCCGAGCAGTCTCTGGTTAGCGGATTGGCAATCGAGTCGGGTGCCAATGATACCATGTCACACCTATTGCAGCTTTTAATGACGGTTCCTTTCCTAAGTTAGGGACGGCTCGTACCAGAGCTCAGCCCAGGTTTAAACCTTTGTTTATCGTTAAATTATGAAGGGTCCAAATTGACTAAGCTACTTACTATTCTCATCTTTTATGCTATTTCAAAGGGTAAAACAGAGGAGCTGGATGAGGGTGAGTCAGCTAAGGCGATCAAAAGAGTTTTCGTCGAGCCTCAGACAGTCCGTCGCATGACTGAACCAGATTTTGACAAGCCGAAACCCAAGTGGTGCGATGATATTCTGATATTGTATGCCACAAAAGCTGAGGCCGACTACAAGCCTCTCACACAGACTGCAATTGATCTCAGTGCAGGACTCAGTACAAGAGGCCACAACCCACCTGATGTAGGTTTTTTTTTGGCCTTCCAATTCACGTAAAGTTTCTATGATTAAGAGTCACGTTTACGGCAAACGGAAAACGTGAATTTGTACCACGTGACCAAGTTCTCCCTACACTTGTGCTTTGCTGACGTTTTTAATCCAGAATTAGTTATTTCACGTTTCTTTTGTCCGCTATAACAATTGTTTTGGCCTGTTTTTTGTTCTACGTTTTCTGTTTTAAGAAATTCTCAACTTGAATCTGACGTTTGGCGTTTGCCGTAAACGTCACTCTAAATCTCTCTAATGTCTTTGTATGACAAACGTCATACCAGATCATAGTACGTCATTCAAACAGGTCCTCAAAGATGCGAACTAGCAGCACATGTATGGAAGACTAACGACACGCTTCACTCAAGACTTAGACATAAGTAGTATTGTATGATAATGATTTAATATCCATACTTCCGTTCCGAGTTAGTCCAGTCCCTTAGTCCCGGGTAGTCAGCTTTTCTCTGCGATAAGTTACAAAATAGACGATAATTTTCCTGCTTGTTATATTAGTAATTGACGCGCAAAGGATATAGAAACTGGTCTTCGATGCTCAAACTCTGGGCATTCAGAATTCTAACAGGGGAACTTGCTTTGTTTACACGGGTTTTCCTGCCCGGCATTTCCCTTCCCAAAATTAGCATTAATTTTCACTTGTCGTACTTACCTTCTTCAGGTAAAATGTTTAAAAAAAACATCCTCATTCATAAGCTGCGAGCGGGTAATTAGAATTTATCTATAAAGTTATGTCGTTTTAGGAGAAAGCATTCTTTGATTTTTATAGGACAAAATGCTTCCCCCTGTAACAGCCTTCAGAGACGCTCCCAGTTCGCCATCATCCTTTAAAACTCAATCAGCTGGCAGCAGCCGTGGCGCGGCGGCGGATTACTCCTCTAATTACCATGATCACAGGTGGTTGACTATCAGACGGGATGTTAGAATTCTGTGCGATGAGGATTAGGTGACCCAAACAAGAAAAATACTTAAGAATATAATTTTGTTAATGTTAAAAATAATTACAGGTCATGATCCATTGAGACAGGTGCTATAGCCAACGACCACAGAATCGAGCCTAAAAACTATTTTGACATCTGAGAAAAACTGATAAACAATTTACAACAACAAAGAAAACTTTCATTAAAAATAAAGAACTATCTGATAATTGTAATTTCCATGCATTAATGAATTAAATTAGGCATCGTGAGTAACGAAATCAGTACTGAGGCATACAGTTGTAATTGGTTTTCAAACACCGAAAACAAACAGTGTTAGACGTCAGTAACTAGTTAAAAGTCAAAAAGTGCCTTAACTTTACAACAATGATACTAATTTTGGAGGCAATAAACAAGGCACGTAAATCGAAGGCCAGCGAAGCTTGATTAGAAATGAAAGGCAAATTGCGGTGACAAAAATGAAGTTATAAAGCAAGCGCAAAGCTAAAATAGAATTTCATTCACCGACTTAAAGAGACGCAGTTAAAAGTATTGTACAATATAAAAATATCGATAATAAAAAGCAAGAAAATAAATAAATATAGCAATTGATTTGAATTTTGTCGATATTTCCTTTATCATCTAGCCAAATATTTATGGGGGGGGAGGGGTAAACGGAAAGAGGGTCCTACGCACGTTTCACGGACATCAAAAACTGGAAATAAGGAATCACGGTGATTAAAATTCCGTGTTTTCCCGGACTTAAATTTCTTTTTTACCCCCTCTTATACCAACTCCAGTGCTGCTACGGTTGAATACAGTGTATCCTTTATCCAGAGGACACCCTTGGGGCCGAGGCAAATGTCCCCTAAAATACAGCTCAATAGAGGTGCCCCTTGAATTGAGGTTGGGTTGGGGTTCGTTAAATATCCGCCAACAAAGAAATATATATCATTTTTTTCCTTATTTCTGCCTTTGAAGCTACTGCAGGTATAATTTCAAGTAGCTACTGACATGATTAACTTTAGCCTGCGCAGCACGTACGAGGTTATTTCTTCGCGTGTTTCCCTCGCGCGCTCTATTAAAACTAACCTACTATAGTAGGCGCCTGCTATTGAAACTACCCGGTAATATTGTTTGCGAATTCCCGTAAGCGCAGTACATCGAGTTAAGTATGGTGAAAGTTGTCATCATTGTGATGATTGTACACTTATCGACTCTCCTTAGGGTCAGCAGTCACGTTTTGAGTACTATGGTGTCCCCTGAATGGAGGTTAAACCTGGGTTTGGGGACCCGGAAAAAATGACCCTTTCCCCTGAATAGAAGTGCCCCTTCAATAGTAACCTGTGGTCGGGCTCTATTTTCGCTTCGCTTTGTAAATAACATTCCGGCAGGCAAGGCGAAACGAAAAGAGAGCCCAGTTTTAGAGTGACGACGTAAGAGAAAATAAATGAGAACCACTAAAATTGGGCCTGATCTCGGGTTACTCAAGTAGAGGTAACAGATACAAATATTATGTCCCGGGACCAAATTTTGTGTCCCCTGAATGTTGGTGTCGCTTGGATAGATAAGTTCGAAAGGAGAGGCTCCCGTGATGAAGCAAGGTGTTGCGACGCAGTTGAATTACTACCTTTTCCAAACAGTCCCAAACAGCTTAGAATTTTATCTTCCAAAGGACGTAAACAGTTTTTTTAACATGCACTTACATGGCAGAGTCTTGTTGGCAATAAGGCCGAGCGGGCCTGGGAGTCCTGGGAAGAAATGTCAATGAAGGGGGTTGGAAATTAGTTCTTCCTCGTCCCGGAAATTGTGATTTTTCGTTTTTAGGGGGTTGAAATTTCACTTTCACAGAAAACGAAAGACGTTTGTCATGTTTTTTTAGGAACTTTTTGATTGCAATCACTTTGCTTCTTTGCTTTGTTACGTAAACAAAGAAGTTACATTGTCTTATCAAAAAACCCCGTCTGTGTACACAGAAGATGTCAGGGACTCCCAGTGAAAATCAGGTACTGAAAAACTACTCGATCATGATCACTCGTACGTAATGTTATATCCTACTTTTGCGTTTAAAATGCCTGAGTAAATTACGGACAAGAGGGTATGCATTAATTTCAGAAATATTTCGACCAGTTTTTATTGTTTCATATGTCCAACGACAGAGATAACATTTAACAATTATTTAATGGGGCTTATAGCATCATCTGAAGAATTATGGAGATCGAGGAGAGTGAATAACACCCCTGAGATCTCCATAATTCTTCAGATGATACGAAAGTCGAATTCAAGAATTTTTTTTTTATTCATTCAAAACAATTCCTAGTTTAAAAACAGGCTAAAACATGCTTACCTCCATCGATGTTAAGTTCGTGGGTTCATCTTCGATAGTCCACTTTAATCCGCAAGTTTAGGGGGTAAAGGGTCGTTTAGTTTCGCAAATATTCTCCAAATAGCAGATGTCGTCCTTCGAGTTGTCTTCTTGTTGTTCTCGCGAAGTTTTTAGCCAACAGTTCGCCTATTTCTTGCTGCTGGTGAAACGAGTGAAATGTTCCGCCATTTTTGTTCTCACTAGCCACCATTGCCACGATAACAATTCAACCTCGTCTCCAGGTCTTCTCGGTTAACGATTCAGTAGTCTGCCCTAATCTTCAACTTTGCTGCACTTTTAACGTCATCCGTTCAATATGGCAAAATTCTTTCAAATTTGGTCGACAGTAGCTGGTCATGATGCGTTATGTGTGTGATTTTAGCTGTTTTGAATGAATACAAAATTTAATATTATTATTATAACATTAGTTTAGTTCCATCAATTTATATTACACATCATTCCTGTCCATATACCCCATACCCCCCGAGGGGGTTGAAATAAAATACTCGGGTTCAATAAAGGCTATCTTCACACTATAATGGAAAGCTTTTTGTGCCAACACAAAAAGCTATCTAGTGTAGTAAATATTGAACAGCAACAGCCTGGGACCCAGAGCAAGTTGTTCACACACATGTTTACACATGATCATGCTGGAGTAGTTGGCCAAGGGGGTTTCGGTGCACTACATTCTAGTCCTCCAGTGGGTTCAAGTCTTCAATACAGTCTGAATACCTAATATTCACATTGCACCAAAGTGTGGCAAAGAACCTATCTAATATGTGATGCTTGTATCCACCTCGAGTTCACACAGCGGAGGAATCACATTACAGAAATCACACCAAAATCACTATTCTTATGTGAAGACTAGAGGCCCTATCTGGTATGGTTTTCGTGCTGGTGCAAATCAGCTGTCTGATATAGTGTGAATATTGCCAAAGCTCACGTAGGGTGCATTCGATTGGGAAATCAGGATTCAGATTTTGAAACTCGCATGAATTTCAAAACACAAAAAACAAAAAATTCCATCCTCAAGGTGGATTTCAATATTCTTAGAAATATCCAATTCTGGATTTCTTGGATTCTTTCTTTAGATGTTTTGGGGAATCCAGAAAGGATTTTCAAAACTGTTTGCATGAACATCTGTCTTTTTTTCTGCTTACTATAATGTGGACATTGCAAGACAGCTGCTGTCCTTGTGAACACTTACGTTTTTGAAATCCTTTTTCAGATTTCCCCCAAAAAATGTAATAAAGGAAATCCAGGGACAGATCTTTTTGTGTTAATAATTGGATATTTTTGTGTTTAAATGAAAATCTGAAATCTGGCTTCTAAAATCGAAACCAACATTCCCAATTGAATGCACCCTTAATAACTCCTCTGTAAATCTGTCCTATTATTTATCCTAGAATTAACCTCCCCCTGGATTTTACCTGTTTTTAAGAACTCAGCATTACTTTGTGAAACAATTAAACAAGCTAGAAACAGCTTTATTTTGAATTATAAGAAAAGCCATAGATACTCTCTCCTTTTTCAGTATTTGTTTTAAAGTTAATTAATGAAAAGAGTGTGCTTGTTATCTAATAGATGGCTCCTGAGAAACGTGCATTTTTGATTGGCCCAAGTTATGCATCATTTGTTAAACCTCCCCTTGAAGGTGTGTGCAATGATCTGCACATTATGAAAGACATGCTCATGAGGAATGGGTTCTTTTCACAGAATATCAAGGTTTGTGACCGTAACCTTCTGCCAATTTTATTGTTACTGTTATAGACAGGGTGTTGTACATACAATACTCACCATTACCTGTTTACTAAACACTCAACCCTAGAAAGGGGTGGTGGGGGTTAACTCCCCAGTGGAATTGACAGGCGGCTTGTCATCTTACCATATTTAGGCTGATGTTAGAGTTGTTGTGGTACCTTAATTTTAGAAACTATTTCTTTCTTAACAAAACCTCTTTTGACTATCTAGCTTAGCTTGGTCAAAGCAACAGCTAATTGGAATTATTTACTTATTGAGTTTTGGGACCATTTATTTTTTATTGAATAGCTGGGGCTGGGGGGGGGGGGAAGGGGGGGCGAGGGTGGTGGTGGTTATTGGCTGTTCCTTTAACATATGACCCTCCCTCTTAACCTGCAAATGCTGACATAATTTCAGGTGGAGAGAAGCGAAAGAAGAAAATTTTTTCCACCCTCCCCACCCTTTGTAGTCCTGAGTATTTGGAATGACTGACCCTCCTGCTGAAGGAAAG
This sequence comes from Porites lutea, assembly GCF_958299795.1. Classification (NCBI taxonomy): domain Eukaryota; kingdom Metazoa; phylum Cnidaria; class Anthozoa; order Scleractinia; family Poritidae; genus Porites; species Porites lutea. The sequence continues at coordinate 24,160,721 of NC_133212.1, forward strand.
CTGAAAATAATAAAGTTGAAAACTAAAATTTTCCAGTCTGTAAAGTAATTTTCTGGTGGTGGGGCTTCAGGGGTATCTTCACCTGAAACTGAAAATTCTTTAAAATCTAGAGATGTTCTAATGCTGAATTTGGTTCACTCTGACTGCATAGACAAAATTAATTCCGTTTTTTTAAAGCTATTTTTAGTACAGACTGTTATCAGTAAGGTTAAGTCTTTAAACGATAGGCCTGGAGAGGCCAAAGAAGACTTCACATAACCTTGACAATTTGAAGTTTTTGTTGTATTTTACAAAAAACAGTTGGTGGGGTATAAATAGCATTATTAAAGCAAAAGATGAGGTAGGATTTGCAGGGGCCTTCTACCCAGTAGTCGTCAGAAACAGTAGTGGGATTATACTATATGTGGGGATATAATGATGTGGCGTTTTATCTTCTATTGTGGGTGATTCATGGGGAAGGAGCCCATTTGCAGGCAATTTTTAAAAATACCAGTACAGTATGTAGTAATAAAACATATGTTTTTGGGTGGAGGGAGAGGCTGGCCAGTACTTTAGAGTGCTTTAATACACCACTGGTACCTTCTATTAATAATTTCAGGTACTAATGGGTGCCGAGGCGTCTCGTGAAAATATTTTGAAGTTCCTAGCTGAGTTTTCTTCAAGGATGGAAAGAAGATCTATTGTTGTCATTTACTTTAGTGGCCATGGATATGAATTCGTGGAATTTGACCCTCAGAAAAGCGGTGAAAAGCACTTTGACCAAGGAATAGTTCCTGCTGACCAAAATGAGACAGAGGTAGCTGCTGGTTTATTTACCTTTTCTGGAGATGTTTTTTTTAGTTCAGTCACTCTGTGTTGAATAAAATAAAATGAAATACAATAATATTATATATGGCCCCTTCTTTTCAAATGTTAGGATAAGTTTAGTGTATAGCCCCATAAGATTATTCAAGACTGAGCAGTATATTTTCTCATTTTTCTATCTTCTCATGTACTGAGTGTTTCTTTCTTTTCGGTAAATCTTTTGGGGTCATTATAGTTGAATCTCGACCTGTGTTTGTCACTAATTATATTAGGGAGCTTAAGCAACTACTACTACGACGACGACCACAACTTTACGAAACGATAGGTTTAATGATCAAAACAACAGCTCTGCACGTGGATCACGATTAGTACATTTTTTTAGTACATTTCGGCTTTGACGTCCAATGCACGACTACGACGTGAATCCTCCTAATTGACCACTCCTGAAAATACCATAACACACCCGTAATGCTCTATGTTTGTCACCCCAAATTTTGCATAAGCATTGTTTTCAGTTTCTCTTGGGGCCATTTTAACTCCTAAGAGAAACTGAAGACAATGCTTATGCAAAATTTTGGAGTGACAAACAAAGAGCATTATGGTATGTTATGGTATTTCTGGAGCGGTCGATTTGACTTTTTTTTTTTCACTTTTCATGTAGGACGTGGACATACGACCACGAATTTTCCTTCCTCTTTTTGAACTTGAATAAAATCCCTAAGAATTCAACTCCAGGATTAGTCGCCTGCATTTGACATTTTGGGCAATAAATTAATTGACCACAGGACTGTGGGACTGTGAAGAGTGAAAACACATTTCTCATAGACTAACTGATTAAGCAATTTGCGCGAGTCAAACTTTGCATTTGCAAAGTCGCATTTTTGCTGGTTATGCCACTAAAGGTAATTGAACCACAAAGCGTGACTCTAAAAGGGCATTTATTTCATGCTCCTGTTCATCGGTATTAACATCCTCAGTATATATTTTGATTTTCCCTAGTTCAATAAAGGTTTTGTTCGTGGTAATGCTGTTATAACGGGTGACCATCTCAAGCCCTACCTGTCTGAACTAATCGAGAAAGATTGTGCAGTCATTACTATTTTCGACTGCTGTTTTTCTGGTCGCATGTATCGAGGATTCTCTCCGGGAAATAGCTCTGCTAAAACTGTAAGAAAGGTAAGATTATAACTGTTATAAGTCCCATCAAAACAGGTTTTACAACGATCTACTTGGATGTCCTATAGTCATATATCCCTTTGACCTAGAGTTTGCTTTTCTTCCCAAAGAACACTTGATTTTGTACTCAGGTTATCGCTTTTTTTCCTGCAACAACACTTTTGTTTTTTGGATAAACCATTTTTATATTACTAGAGCAGTTATCAAAAAAGGTTTTGTTATATACCTCAATATCTTGAAACTCGTAGGTTGTTGAAGGTGTTATTGTTTTCTGCAGCTTACATTTCCTAAGGATTTTTTACAAAGCAAAACTAGAGCACCAGGAGAACCAGTGGAACACGAAGAAAAGGTATAAATATACAAGCCGGGACAAATGTTATTATCTCACTGATTACACGCAACTACTGCATGTTTGCTAGGATATATAAGTGAATACGGATAGAATCTCGGTGACCAGAAAGTTTCCCGATATTTTAAGGACGTCTAGCTCGGACCATCTGGAACTTTAGAGTATAAGACACTTCAGTCATGGCGACGACATTTTTTGAAGTGTCACTATATAAAATAAACCTTCCCTTTGGCTATCTTTGTGATGAATAGTAACTACTTTCCTGGTCAGTTTCTTCTTGAAGCTTTTTGAAGTGGTGTCAGTGGCTTTAATTTGCTCTGGCTGTAACCGGTTGCTCTTCTCTCTAAAATCCTCTGCAGTGGCGGCATTATATGGTAAGGGTGACCGAATATTCTAATCAAGGCTGCAGTTTTGAGTTATCAAATCTAAATACTCTTTTTGTAAACAAGTGTAATTAAAAGAATCGCTTCTTATGTTATAGCTGTTATCTAATTTTCCACTACCTTAGAACCACTTATGTTCGGCAAATAATGATTTTCGTATTGTAACTGACTTCATTTCACTGTTTATTCGTGAAATTTAGCCAATGGAGCAAAGTCAACAAGAAACCCAGAACCCAGATCCAATGCATTCATATTCACAACTAAATTACCCAGTCCAGGAATTTTGGACACCTGTGTGGAGCGCTTTGGATTCTCCACAGTCCGATAGGCTCATTAGTATTGCAGCAAGCAGTTCTGTAGAGCAGGCATGGGAATTTAAAGACCCCGAAACCAATAAATGGTATGGCCGCCTAACCTATGCTCTCGTAGGAGTTATTGATGAGATGCAAAATGCGGGCAAGAAAATGTCCTATAATATGCTTAAGAGGTAAGAATAAGTGGTATGTGATGGTGGTTGTTTTGAAATTAGTAAATGCTTTTCAGTGATTGAATGATGTCAGGGGCGTATTGTAGCGTGAGATCTTGAAGGTGTACGCACGAGAAAAAGGTCCAAACTTGGGGGTCTGGGAGCATGTTCCCCCATAAAATTTTTAAATTTGGTATCTCGAAAAATGCCATTTTCTACAATTTCCTCAGGAGTTTTCAGCAAATGAATACGAAGGAAAATGCAGTAGTTGGTTGTTTAGTTTACCCATCACTGGTGTTATCGCTACCGAGCATACAGTGTGAGGAAAGGGACAAGTGAGGGGAGGGGAGGGTGACACTGTGAGGGGGCAGGGAAGGGGAAATTGTTTTCGTTTTTCATAACGTTTCTTGCCGTCCGGGGTAAACATGTAATAAAGGATAAATCAAATACTGAAACAAAGGCACCCGCCAATGCGTACAATGAAAAATATTTTTTTAGAGATTTCAACTGTACGCACGGGTTTATGTCCGTTTATAGACGCTATGCTCCTGGATATTCTTGAAGATGTGTTCGTATGGTGCGCAAATGAAACATTTTTTTGTGTGAAAATGATTTATCCCAAGATGTCATTGATGTTAAGTAAAATAACCTCAATATATGTGTATCGTTAATTGGGGGGGGGGGGGGGGGGGGGGAGGCGTACTTTAAATATATTTTAAACAGTACCATTTATTACTTGTGTGAAAAGCAGATGCATGAAACTCATATTGATTTGTCAGAAAATTTCTTTTTTTAGGCGCATTAAACTGATGTTTACAGAAAAAGGCTGGGACCAAAATCCACAGTTTGAAGGCAGGTGCATGGACATGGAATTGTTTGGTTTTCAAAATATTAAAGGTAATAGTAAAGAAATTTGAATTACAAAGGGTTTTAAAATATGACATTTTCTAATGTTTCAGTAGTGTCTTTTGTTTAGTGGGATGGGGAGGGAGACTGGGGAGGAGAAATCGCTCCGGGGCCACTCCTAGATTACTTCACTCTCGAAGCTACAGTCCACAGGTTGTTGTCAGCGGTTGTTTAATAGAAAACCACTCAAGGGACACAATCGGACACAATTCGACTTGAGTAAGAACTGCCCAGCGGTACCTTATGGCTCTATAAAATAGTCTTTGAAATATCTCAATTTAAATTGAATCACGGTCTCAGCGTTATTTGGTTCAATTTGACAGACTTAAGTCAAGGGCAAATTGTGTCTCTGATGCTAAAGGAAAATAAAACAAAAGGATAACTCATACCTCAATGTTTTTTTTTTTTATTTCATTCTACTAAGCCTCCAAGCAAGGTATTAATTTTGATCTATCGAAATAGGTCAGTTCTTATTACATCTGAGTATTGAAAGGAAATACCTTATTTGCTTATATTGTAAGTATTGCCGGCCTCCTTGAAAGAGAAAACTTGGTGACTTCAAGGACGTGAGTGATTTCATTTCTTGTTTGTCAGAAAAGATTTACTTGAAATACTGCTCCCTTTGTTAATTTTTACAGATTCTCAGCCAAAGTCGTTTGAAATTTCTGAAGTCATGGTAGAAGACGGATTTGTGAAGGTTATCCTCAATGCAGGAAAGTTACACGGTGTTGTGGATGGGCAATATAACGTATATAAACCTCATGTCACAGAGGAAGAAGCCAGATCGTTTAGGTGTATTGATACGATCGACGTTACGGTGAATGATATCGATATGCTGAAGTCACGTGGTGCAGCTATGTATAAAAGAGATGCAGGAGGACTTAAGGTATCAGCCTGACTCAACAAAACCTCGATCCGTGACTTAACTGTTAGCCTAAGCTAAATGAAATTGTCATTGCAAAGAATATTATTTGTCAGTTAAGATTTCATTCCAATTGGGGGTTAAGGAAACGTCAAGATCACATGTAATATCTTCATATGAATTAGGCAAATCATCATCGTAATTTACCGAACTGCCGTAAATAACCGTAAAGTAGGCTGTATTAAACCGTTACTCTCTTCTGCAGTATTTTTCACAATATTATTTTAAAGGATTCCTTTGACTTTAATAATTGTTAGCTCGATTATTGTAGTCATCTTTTGTTCTTTCGTTTTACGTAGGTTGGCTGTAAAGCTATTCTTTCCTCTCACCATAGTATGTGCACACCAGTGTATGTCAAATGGCCTGCTTTCCCAATGGACCAAGAATGTCATGATCAGATGAGTCTGGTAATCGAAAACCAGGGCATGTTTTCTTTCGAACGGGAGGAAAGGCCCCACGGTGTGACACTGGATGTTCAGGAAGTTGAAGGGCAAGTGATTGAACTGTGATCGAATACATAAAAGAATACATACCAATGATAGTTAGAGGGCATACGTTCAGTTAAAGGGCTGAAGTAGACATCTTTTTTGATTCTTTGTGTTTTACCCTTACTCGACTTACCAGGCCTTAAGATGTGTTTGCTCTTCTTCTGGTCTACTCCGTTTATAGAAGCTAAGTTCATTAAAAGTCCATCAAATTAATCACAGTTCAATTAATTGCCTTCATCCTTTTCATACTTACAGCAAAAATTGTTGGCGAGCCTGTCAGTATGGTCGAATGATTGTACCTTATCAAGAAAGCGGAGACGAGTATCTTATGCTGAAGAATTTGGCCAAGTATTTTCGTCATAAGTTTGCTATCGGACGGAAGTGGACCAATGACCGTATGCTAAAGAACGTTAGCTTCAAATTGTTCAAGGTAGAAAATGTACCATCTTTCAAGGGTTCACCGGGCAAGAAGAACGAGCTGATTAACGAAGCAATAAAGACAGGTGATCTGTATAGCGGCGGTATGTACTGTTTTGCTGTTGCTGCGATAGTCTTACTCTTTTTCAACAGTTTAATGTATCAAGCCATTAACCCTTTAAGCCCCAATATCCACAAACAAATTCTCCAAACTGATCTCTATACATTTCCTTACAGAATTAGTTGGGAGAAATTGATAAAAGATCAGAGATTTTTCTCTTTGTGATCATTTAATTAATTCTCATAGATGTTGCACTTGACAATCTATGGATACTGTTAGGAGAAAATTGATGTTGGTCACTATTGGGACATTCTATCATTCTATCATTCTAATCATAATACCTGGGTACTCGGCAGAGAAAAAAGAAACACCTCTCTGAACTGGACAGCGAACCTATGAGTTTGGAAGTCTATTGTAGCCTATTCGCAACAAGAGTTAAATACACTAACACAGAATTGGCTAAAAACGGAGCCAGTTACTTGACAACTAAAGTGGATGTAAAATTGATTTTTGGTTGGAACAAGCCGGGAAGAAGTGTTGTGCTGCTTCTCAAATTATGCTATATTTAGTGCATTTGTGGTAAAACGAATTTTGAAGGTATTTTGAAGCCTGTAGGTCCACGGTAGTCTCTGGTCAGACATGTGTCCACTAGGTTTCCAGGAGCATAACGGGCTCCCATCGACCTACAGCTCAGGTGATCAAATAAAGGCATATTCCCAGGGAAAGAACCGTTGTGTTATCCGGTTCGTTCAAGTAATAACCTAATTACAGTTGAACATCTCTAAACATCCACTTTGTTATTGAGTCAAATGGCCATTGATTGTGTAGAGAGGTAGTCATTAGTTGAGATAAGAGGTTAGTAGACTGGGAGAACTGACCACCTACGACTCCCCTAAGTCAACATTAACACATACTTCTCGCTTAGGACAAAATTGTGACTTATGGGAGGGGTAGGTTGTCTGTTTTCCAGAAACCTCAAATGATCCGTAGACTGTGGGGGTTGAATTTCATTCTTTGCCTTTCGCAGAATCTTCGCAACATGAAGTCCCTACATTTCGCGCGCACCAAGTTGAACTGAAAAACGCGATGTACGGTTACTGCAAAAAGTATCAAGTTATCGATGGCTCAGGTGATGCAGTTGTGATAGAGATCACAAATAACGAGACGATTCCAATTTACGTATGCGTGATGTCCTACCAAGCTGATGGTTCCATTGTGGTCTTACACCCACATAGAGACGTAAGCATCTTATACGGTTCCATCAAATTGTGATCTCTTTCAGCCAGTTTCATTTCAGAAAATGTCAGTTTGATCCTCCAAAGAATACTCATGTTACTATGGGGTTGCATTGACAAATACACTGTCAATCAATGCAGCGAAACCAATTCGAAAATCAATCCGATTTTATTCCAACTTTGTCCTCTCAATTTGTCTCAGTTTCCATTCATCATGGTCATTTGTTCGGTACTCCCGCGCCTTACATTTCATTTTCTTACCCCGTCAGATCAGAATACTGGCATACTTATGCTTTGCTATTATCAGTCTCAAGTCTAAAGACCAGGGCCCAGTTGTTCGAAGGATGAAAGCGGTATCCATTGGATAAATCTCTATCCAGTGGATAGCGCAATTGGTTTTCCTTAATACTTTATGTATTACACTTTATGTATGTTAGACTTTATGGTGATTTATCCAGTAGATAGTGCTATCCAGCGTTTGAACAACCAGGGCCAGACGTTCAGACTTTTTATTGCAACAAGTTTGACACTTCGGTTGAGGCATTAAAACGTCGAATAACGTTCCTCATTTTAGTTTTTCTTTTTATTGCAAAGAAAGTAAAACATGCAGTCTTAAAACTTTAAGAACTAAACGTATTGTTTTCTGCGTGAAATCAGGTGTGCCATAACTTGCAATGCTGTAATGGAAACTTTTCGGCAATAACACTTTCATAAGTGCAAAGGGGATAATCTTTTCCCCATTTACAGTTCAAAGAAGAAGGCCAGCGTTACTCGTATACCTGGATAGGTTGTTTTCTTTGCAGTATTTTAGTCGCCCTTGGTATAATTTAAGGCTATTATACGTTTTTAAGATCGTTCATTATCAGCGAGTTAATGTCAACAGTTTCACTGGTTTTTATCTCTGTGTTTTCCATTTTGGATCCTTGTTCAAATTTCTAGGGTCAAACTGAGGTTCTGAGGGAAGGTGAGTCGACGAAGACGATCAAGAGAGTTCTTCTCGAACCTGAGACAGCCCGTCGGATGGCTGAACCAGATTTTGACAAGCCGAGACCCGAGTATTGCGATGATGTACTTATTCTGTATGCTACATCGGAGCCCACAGACTTCAGCCCTCTCATTCAGACGGCGATCGAGCTTAGTCCTAAGTTAAGTACAAGAGGACCCAACCCGCCAGATGTACGTAGTTTTAGCAATTTAGCTCTCTGTTACCCAAGTACCATTACTTTTAATAGTTTTCTAATTAAAACGATAACAACAACAGCAGAAGTAGCAAAATATCATCCCTTAGAATGTCATTAACAAAGATAAGGAACAAACCACGTAATACCCCAAAGTAATATACTTCATCCACCACAGGATAGTAGAGAAAGCCATTTTTTACAGCGTTGCGAGTGATACCTATAAAAGGTGTGTCAAATCGAGGGGAGCTCCCCCTTATTTTTTCAGACCAAACGGAGACCTCAAGATTTGGATCCACCACTGAAACAGTACTGATAAATTTGGTTATGGCGTAAATCATGGAAAAGCTATGACTGTATGGCACTTTAAACACACAGTTATTATCAGGAAGTTTAACTTCGTGATATTAAACCTTGATTTGCCTTAGACTCAAGAGTACAAACCAGTTTTACAGCTAAACAAACAGATTATCGATGAGACGTAACATCGGCTGACAGCTTTTACTTGCGTCACACACGAGACTTTAAACTTAGAAACGTCTTTCGCATCATAATGACATTGACTGCTCAAATCTGTAATATGGTAATTTATTTTATTATTGTGGGTTGAAGACTCCATCCACAGATTCAACAGTACTGATATTTTTCTTTTTCTTGTTTTACTATTTTTTACTAGGGGTTCCGTCTTAGCTTTGCGAATAATTTTAGAGATGCTCTTCGACCTCCACGCTCTGGCCGACAAGGACAGAAAGAATCCAGTAAATGGCTCACTCTCAGAAGGGATATCAGGATTTTTTACAATGAAAATCAAAAAATTTGAAGAAAAATCGGGTTTCAAAGTGTCATGGTCAGTCTGTTATTCGTTTCGTTACTATCTATGACAAGTGATCATAGGCTAGATAGCTGAGCTTCCCCAAACAGTAACAAAACAAAACAAGTGCTTTGCAAGGTCAGCTTTAAATTTTAGCCTTAATAATGTTGTCAGCGGTGTCAAGAAAAAATGAGCAGTTTATTTTCTCTTGGTGGTGTTTAATCTCAGCAAATGGGTCCTTTGTAGCATAACCGACTCATTTGGCAATAAGTCTTAAGAAGTATATATAATAAAATCGAAATTTCGATTAGTTGGAACACACTGAAAATAAGTTAATTATTTAGTTCACCTATGTGTCCTATATATCTCATCAGCACTTTGAATGATCACAGTACGTTGATAGTTGAAGCCAAGAGTCATGTCAAAATAAGTTTAAATGTATTTAACTTGATGAGACAGTCCGACCTACCTTAGCGGAAGTCATCCTACATCCTCATGATGACTTCCGGCTCTGTAACTAACACATCTATTCTGGACAATCAATTTAATTGTAAGACGAAAGTGTTAAAGTAAATTTAATATTTAATACGAAGGTAAAAAAGATGCTTATACATGTATTCTGCAATTAAGTGTCTGTTTTTGGTCAGCTTTTGAAGATACAGCAAAAATGATGGGCCCTATGCAGCAATCAGTAGGAAGTTTTTACAAAAAAAGAGTAACAAATTCATAGAAAAACATCGTTAATGACAATAGTTAATTGAACATATAAAAGATAGAAAAAAAAGGATATAGAGAGATCTTAACAAAGCATGAATTGTTTAATATTGACTGGCCTGTTTTAGGTCTATTTTAGATTTTTTCCGTTTCCCTTATTTAGTTGTAAGGATTTGAAAAATCATGTGATGTTTTTGTAATGTTAAACCTATAGAAGGTACATATATACAAATTTCAATAAACACAACAACGGGCGATTTACAAGACTCTAGGAAAAATAAATGAAATAAAGAATACGACTGTGGCGACGACCAATACTCCTAGCTTGAGTCTGCCTTTTTTCCCCTTGGAGTTTCCGTTTTCTTTTTTTTTTTTGCAGTCATCAAGAAATGGTTTTGTCCTTCCTTTTTTGTTCACCTGCGAACAGACGTTACGCTGTTGAAAAAGACGGTAATCCATCACCTGATAACTATACACTAAGCTGCCCGAGTCAATCTGACTGACTTTTTGATAACTGAGAAATTAATTTGCGTCGCGTGATGCGTGATGATAACTAACACAGCCGCTATCATTTCTAGCCCATTGCAGGTGGGGGAGTTATTAAACACTTAAAGCAGAATAATTAACAATTATTGGACGAGGTTGAGCAAAATATCGTGATTTGACCGAGTTTGTTTTTTTAATGAATATCCTCGGGAAGCGAAGCGATCTGCCATTTTCACGCAAGAGCGATCGCAAGAAGAAGAAAAGCACGGTTTCCCTTACGCATGTGCAGAATATTATTTGCAGCCAAACACAGTTGGACGGCATTGCGCATGAGCAGACCATTATTTGAAGGCAGTTATTTGCACGTCACTTGGTGGGCTCTCGGCCAATGAAAAGAAAGAAAAATTTGCTTCGAATGATAATTGATATTAATAGTACCTGTGTTCTTCTTTCTTTGTAGTCCGCTTTGTAACTCCAAATCCTATGCAATACATTATCAACATGTCGCAGTTCATCTTTTTCCTGCGCAAACAAACCACTGGTTAAGACATAATATCAGCTGCATGAATTGTTTTCCTAAAAAAATATCGCGTACTTTACTTTACTTACTGCTTGAAAATCAGGAACATCTTTTAAAACTTGTCTCGTAACCTGATGGCAGTGACTGATGGGGCCGGTACTCACAGATTGGTCGATGACTGTATCAAAGCCGGCTTTACCTGCTACCTCTGTAACATTCAAAACATCATGTAATGAGGTCTTGTATTATCACAAAACCATGTGATGTGATTGTGATGCCTTGACATGTCATTGTCTATTCCAAGAAAGGCAGCCGCTTATATCAGTTCTCTCCACTTCAAATGAAAATAGTGGGTACAAGTTGGCAACCTCCAGAAACAACTACAAGTATACTAACAGATGGTCGTGATTTGATTTCACCGGAGAGCAGAACTCCAAGAAAGCGTGGTACATAGCTGAAACTAATTAATCCAGCGTAAGCACCATGAGCGGGTACAAATCAAAGGTCATTTTCAGTTTTAGTGAGACAGTAAAAAATACTATCCTCTACCTATGCATGTTCATGTTGCCGAAGTTTTCATGGCCATACATACCGCGATTGCTAACTCTCGCTTTGATTTCTATCTTTTCTTCCATTGTGTCAGACTTTGACTGGGACGCAGCTGCGATCACTTCTAATTCTCCTCTACTGTCTAGTCTGTTCTCGCTCTGCACTCGTTCTGTAGCTTCTTCCCTCTCAGACCTCATTTTATCAGGGTGCCTCTTTCCTAAAAGATAAACTGGGTTTTACTAAATTGAAATCTAGTTTCCATTATTGAGTATTGAAGGTGATACATTATGCGCACATTGATCGATCTCTGATATCGCTGAATAGCTACAAATGAAGCCAACCTGAATTCTCTTTGACGAACTACATTCATGAGTGGAATACAAACACGTGAGTGAAAACAGTAACTTAAAGCATTTAAGATTACCTCTTCTTGTTTGGAATGAGCAACAGGAGGGGAAAAAAGCTCTTTTTCTTCAATTGCAATTGATTGAATAACTAATGCAGTACGCGCGCTCCGATTGGCTGGAAAGCTGACCTCGTCTCGGGTCATAACTGTCTTGTTTATATCAGGCTATGCAAACAAACAAAGCCAACGTTTTCTACCGTTTACGTAGAGCACTTTGGTTCATTAATACAACCAGCAAAGCGTTAATTGCTTACCTCTGACCAAGAAAAGCATCTCTTTTACCAGGTTTTTGCATTGCCATGACCAGCTGAAACGTTGTTTGAAATCTTTCTTTAATGTTTGCGCATCTTGCAACCTTTCTGCTCTGGGTTGCTCTTTAACAGCTTTGATTGCTGCAGCCCAGTAACTCGCGTCTTCAGAGTCCACTACACATGAAGAAGCCAAACGGTTGTTCATCTTTCTAAGAGCTTCTCCCAGTCCCGAGTTTCCGCCAACAAGAATAGGTAAACCAGCAGAGAGGGCTTCTAAGGCAGTCAAGCCAAAGCCCTCTGTTCTTGAAGGCATAATGGCGAGATCCATCTCACAAAACTGCCTGGCGAGTTCTTCTCTGCTTTTGAACCCACGTACGGTTAGTTGATTTTTAGAGATCCCACACTCAAGGAGGTATTGCGTCACCTTTTCCTTCTCACCCTTAGCTGCTCCAACAAAGCAAAGATGATACTTTGAATCCTTTAGTTCTGAAATCGCCTTCGAAGCTATGTCATAACCCTTGAGTTTAAAATCTTCTTGGTCACCACGACCAAACACCAGCACGTAAAATTTGTCACGATCTTGTTTCGGCTGCGTAAGTTTGTCAAATTCTTGAAAGATACAAGGGCTGGGCACTATTTCGAAGACCTTCTTCTCCTGGTAAGAGAGAAGATACCTTCTGAAGTCTTCAGCTAACTTCGGTCCAACAGCAACCACAAGGTCGGCCATAGCACTGAGCTGCACCTCCGTTTGGTGCTTATCTTCGCCGATGGAAATGTTGCGGCCGTAAGTCTTGTGCATCGAAAGTTCTTCCGGGGCAGTATGCTCAAACTGGATCCAGACACACTCGGGGTATAACTGTCTGATCATTTGGGCTTGTTTTCCCAGCTTCGTTCCATGCCCAATCACAACGTCTATCCAAAAACTCTCATACGGACGAAAGCATAGACAATCAAGAGGCTCAAAACCGGGGCGTTTCTGTGCTTGTATTATAGTGATGCCATATAATCTGTAAGCCATTCTCTTATCGTCTTCACTACACTCAGGAACGTAAAGACTAACCTGCAGTTTCTGATGTTTTGCCAGTTCTATGGCTAACAGTCTGTTCACAGTCGGCAGCCCGCCCTTTGATGAACCCCATTCTGAACATAATAGCGTGACTTGCACTTTCGATCTGTCCTGGTTACAGGTTGTCAAGGTCTGGTGAAAAGCTTAAAGTAAATATAGTCGTCTTATTAAAAGTTGTGATAAGATGTCCTTGCCAATATGAAAAATACTTTAGAACACGAATATGGAAAAATCCGAATAACTTTTATAGTCGAGTTATCAAACAGAACTTAGAGGGCAACTGCATGTAAATGTCCTAGCGCTTTAGTTTTCTGTTTTCTGCTTTCGGAACCTCTCCTTCCAACTTCGCATTCTTGTCCCCAGGTCTTTGTCCAGAGCTGACTAGCATCCCAGCAAAACCATAACAAATTTATGCTCTACAACGTCGTACTCTGGAAATTTTGTTCGGTCAATTTACAGCTCAGGGACTCTTTTTAGTCTTACTTTACATCGTCTTTTAAGGAGTGATATTCTTGGTTGCTAATTCATAACTTTAAAATACTTGCAGAAAAATGCCTATTATTCGAAACAATATCACAAACGAATGATATCCATAAACTGTATGAACAAAAAGAGATATCCAAAAATATGCTTACTTGGAAATGCGTTTTGTCGTACATTGTTGTTTTCTATGACCTAAGATTAAGAAAAAAGGTATTAGAGTTTCAACGACCGGAAGATGATTTAGGGTATGTTCGATTGATCGTATTCCGGAATAGGAATAAGCAGAAATTTGTGACCAATCTCTTCGATCGCGAATTTGTGGATCACTGGAATGTTACATTCATCTTAATTACTACATTTCTTACTAGATTTCTATATTTGATCATTCAATTGAAGCCAAAACAAGTGCTTTTTAGAGTTTATTCCAGGCATTATTATTCCGGAATGCGGTCACTCGAACGCGCCCTAAGTAGCAACTTGAGCACTTCACAGTAACCCATAATGAGTTAGGACAAATTGGGCTGCAAAAGTACCCCAGGGGTAGTCGTGTTCGATTTCTCCGGTATTAACTAAATTCGTGGTGGATCTGGGTCCTTTATGAGCGGCCAATTAGTTTGCACAACCCAGGCAAAGTAGTCATGTTATGAGAGTCTCAATCATACTCTTTTGGAACAGCAGTGTGATTTGACTGTTTATCGTCCCCTTTGAATTGATAGAATAGGATGAAGGATAAACAGTGATCAGTTATAAATGAGTATAAAAAATGTTAGTTGAAAACAAAAAAAACGCTTACATTCAGCCACTCGTAGTACGTTCCTTCAGGAATAATTTGATCAGCAAACGGACAGTAGTATAGGCTGTCGGTCTTTAAAGGCACGTAGTGAGCACAGTCTTCGTGTCGACATCCTTGAGTGCCATGCCAGATACAAAGGCCTGCTTTGCCTGCGCACACTGGGCAGCGGACAGAAAGCTGCCATGACACCGCACGCAACCAGTGACAATCGTCACGAATTATTGTTGAGCAACTTTCCAAAAAGCTTAAATGAAAAAAAAAAAGAGATAGAGCTAGGACTTGTGACACACAATGTCAATGTCATTCTTTCACCGAAATTTCCACTGCATGAGGCTTGAAAATGGCATTATACTGCTAACTGCAAAACACCTTACTTATTTTGGTCAGGGCAAACAGGTCAATGTAGAGGCCTTGTGGAGTAACATTTTCTAATTCTCAGTAGGCATCTGTTTACTGGAAATATCAGAGGAAAGATAAATGAGACATGTTGCCTAAAGAAAGAACACCCCCTCTTTCCCTATGTGGTAAATTTTATCATCATGACAAAGGAAAAGCATCCTAACGTTTTTAAAACCTGTGGGTAAATTTGTGTAAAGTAAGTACGCCTACCTATAAACCTCCGAGTGGCATCCAGAGTCTCTATGAGAATCGCCCTGTCGGTAAATGTTAAATTCTACGACACTATTGTGGCAGACAATTTGCAGAGAAGTCTTGTCATCTAAAATAAAGCGAGCTGCATTGGAGAATTTCTGGGGCTGCTTACATGCCGTTTTGGACGCTGCCCATAATCCAAAGAGAGAAACAAGCTTTGGGAACAGCCCAGCTGGTACATAATCTGTCTTGAACGTAAGGTAAAGATTTGGTGAACAAGTTTCATCGCTTGATTTTGGTACTGTCATCAATTTATCTTCTGGTTTTGGCGCCAACATGCACGGCACAAGGAATTCCTGATCTTCACTGCTGCATCGACAAAGAAGGCCTAACCTCTCCATTATGAAAATCAATGAATGCTTGATTTCCTGCACGTCGTCGAGTGTTTCGCAAACGTGCTCTACTAGATCTGAAGCGAGAGTACCTCTCTCTCGAAGCCGTTTTCGGTAGTTGCGAATTTTCATGCTATCTTCTTTACTTGGTAAACCGTTGAGGATCTGGTGGAAAACATTTACTAGCCAGCGTGGATCCAACACTACCAAACCATCTGAATTTTCTGGATGACTGTAATAAACAACAGTGCCACGATCATGAAGAAATCGTAATAGCTGCTCGATGTCTTGTTCTTCTTCAAGCGCGCAAACCTTTTCAACAATGTCTCGTTGAAACGTTCCCCTGGAGACAAAATGCTCTCCGCCTCGAGCTTTTTCTTCGATCTTATCCTCTATATATAACCAAATAAGAGGAATCTCTTTCTTGGTATGTGGCATCATTTCGGCTTCCTCCAATATCAACTTACGCAAACGTTTTATTCCAGAGTCTTCTTTGTCAGGTCCATGACCTGCCAACGTGTTGTTCACAACAACGCTCTTCCGAACATGTTCCTTCATTAAAGAATTGTCGCAAAATCTTTCTGATAGACATTCCATTTTTTTCTCAGGGTCATCAGGCATGACGCAGTCTGCGTGAGTGCCCACAAGTATTACAGGAGGGAACGTTTCTCCTTCTATGGATTGCTTGAAGGAGTGTACAGTGTCCATAGCTCTCAGGATATTATGTAGACCAGAGTCATTTTCTTCCCCAGCATTTGCGTAAACATTCTTTGAGAGATCAAACGCCAAGAGGTACAAAGCCTCCGAGGTCATGAACATTGGATGCAAAGCCCTATCAACTGTTTGGCCAGCCAACTCCCCTATCACTGGCCATATACCATCCGATGGAACGACTTCATCAGCCTCAAGGCTTTCTTCGAATAAATTCGCAATACCATCTGGGACTGCTTCAACCTCACCCCTCTCTAGCGCGTGAAGAGAGCTAGAGGTAGAATCTGATAGGAAGAAAGATGAATATGAAAGGTTTGAACCCGGCAGTCATTTCATAACTAGGTTGAGTCAGGGTGAACGTAGTCCTGAATAGGACTGTTGTTGTTGACAGTGACTGACGTTTCGACAGCCTGTGCTGTAGTCATCTTCAGAGTCAAAGTGAATTGTATCACGTCAGTTGATGGCATTAAACACTGGTTCTGGATCTGATTGGTCAATTAAGTCGCGATGTTATTGGTCGTCTGTCAGTTAAGCCGTGATGTTGTTTGCTATGTAGACTCGTAATGGCATTGTTGCGCTTCGATCCGTCTAACTAACATTAATTTTTCTTTTGCATATAAAAATACTCCTTTCTTGTGTACTTTCTTTAATTATCAATTTTAAAGTTGTAAGGTTTTCAAAAAGTCATTAGTAAAATCAGCGAGCTGACTTAAGCCCTTTCCTTTACCCTTACCATTGAGCTGATTCGTTATCACGGGTGGAGCAGCTGAGTTTCCAGTGGAATTCTGCACTTCTTCTAACAAGTCTTGGTGCATTATCCTCACGCACTTGTCTTCAAATGCACTCGATTTTCTTCGAGAATATCCCCAAGGCTCTTCTTCAGTTGCATTTTTCAGCGGCTCGTCCATTTTCACACCATTTGTGCTTGGCTCGTCCTCATCAAATGCTTCACCTCTCAGAGCTCTTGCGAGGCTAGTTTTTCCTGCGCGGTCTTGGCCGATTAAAAGGACTTTAACGCGTTTATCGTAAGTTTTTCCTTTTTTTAAGGCTCTTCGATAAGCCGCCAATGCTGTTTTACCCCTTGCTAAGATGCTCTTGGGAATAATATCTACAACCAGAACATTGTCAGAGCAGTTTTTATTTAAACAATAGTAACAATGAAGGGGGATTTTGCAATCATTTTTCTGTTACATTGCTTACTACTTCCTTTTCTCGGCCGGACATAACTAAAACTATTTTTTGCTTGGCACCGGATAAATAAGTTTTTCTCAGTGTTGAAAGTTTTTATTTGTGTGTTTGAGAAAAAAACTAAAGCATGAACACTGCCCTTCTTCGAGGAATCACTTCTCATTTTAACAGTTCTTGTGTAAAGGAAAAGGTCCTTGAACAATAGCAACTAGGCAGCAGTAAAAATTAAGGAAAACAAAACAAAAAAACAAACAACGAGATGAATGATTTTGATGTAGGCCTGCACATTCACAGAGTGGCTCTTGGTCTCTCATTCCCCGGCTCCAATTGAATTTTGGAAATGTTGGAAGTGCCGATACTTATTAAATTTCCGGCGGAGGGGGCGTTTTCTCGCCAATTCACTTACCCTGGTCTATAAGGCAGTGTTTAACCACCAGATCTTGTCGCTTCAAAGGACTATTATCAAGAACAGCAGCAAGGCCTTTATAAGGCAGTTCTTTGTGTGGCAGCTTCTCAAAAATAGAGCTGCTCAATGCGGCACCATCAGTTTCATCAAAGTCCTGCCCGACATTCTGCTCTATCTGATCATCCTCTATGCCCAATAACGCCAGAAATTCTCTCACTTGTTTGGGATCTGAAGCTAAGTCGGTTATGATGGACTTGATGTCTTCCGCTGTCACCAGTCCTTCCTTCAACAAGCAGTCTGTATCTACAAATGTATCCTTCTTTTACTAATACAAAAACGGTGCTGTAGCAAGGTTAGATTTATTGGGGAAGGGGGGCAATCAGGAGCGCCGAAGGCACGAGCTGCTAGGAGGGTCCGGGGACATGCTCCCCTGAAGATTTTGAAAGATAGGGTCTCTGAAATAGCATTTTCAGCCTTCCGAGAGCATTAATTTCTAGGTCTCACCCATTTAAGAAATGTACTTTGTTCAATATGCCCGCTTGATTTTTCTTTGTTGGAGCCATAAGTGAATAATTTTCACCCTTTATTGAACCGAAATGAACACATTGAACTGAAGAGCAGCGTGAAGAGCGTGGCCGCTGACCAAATTAAACGTGCCTGTCAAGATTATTGGGGGGCCCAGGCCCCCCGGCCCCTCCCCATGCTAAGGCACTGAAAAACCACTGAAATCTGATCTCACTTCATGCAAGTTACCAACAGCACAATTTTCTAAAGGATTTTCGTTGTTGCCTTCACGTACAAATGCCAAAACAGTGAAGACGAACACGAATATATATCAGTATATCGAATGTCAGAAAGAAGTAATGCTGTAGCAGTGTTATAGTATTTGAAAGTCCTCTACTGACGTGAAATGTCTTGTATTTACAATTTAGGGTTGCTTCTTAATACATCTTGTGTTTTCACCAATTTACTTAGGCCCCGTCCACACATATCCGGACATTTTTGAATCCGCAACTTTTGCTCCCGTCCACAGAGTGAACCCCGTGCAAGAATCCGCAACTTTTTGAATCTGCTCTCCAGAGTAGAAATTTTGAATACGCTATGAATCTGGAATCGTGTGGACGCTAGTCCGGATATTTTTTCATCCCGTGACCAAACAAGAACGAGCCCAGTTCTTTACCGTGAAAGGCAGAGCAAAATTCGCGCGTTTTATGACGCATGCTCTGTTGCCAATATCCCCAGAGGAGTCCTGGAGTGAATCGGATACGTGTGGAAGGGCAAATTCGTTTTGAATATGGATACGCGTGGACGTGGAAATGTTTGAAACTGGAGAGAAAATTTCCGGGCTTTGGCTAGGGACAAAACGCGTCGAAGAAACCCAATGCTAATGAACGAGAACAATAGAGTTTGCTCAAAAGAATTACGTTCCTAACACGTGAAGCCTAGGCCTTAGAGATCAGAAAAGTTTCATTTGCCGGCCTAAAATAAAGCAGTTCCGGCATTTTTTGTCCTATGATACGTATTATGAATTACTGTTTATGCGGGAGAGAGGCCTGCTTAGAGTCGGAACTGAGCACTTAAGTCGATGGCCGACTTACCAATTTGGTCTCCATCTGCGATTCCTTCTCTGCTTCTGTTTATTTCCGCTAGTAGTGTGTCCAAATCCATGGCCATTAGTTTCGTACTCTCACATGGCAAGATATTTGTAGCTTGACTGGGGTTAAAATACAAATACAAAATATAAAGAAGAAACACTTTTTATGTACATCTCCCAGTGAATAAGTCTTGAGATGTCTTTTTTCTCGCGAGTTTCTGGCATGGACCTGCTGCAGCTAAGACTCGCTGCAATAAGAAAGCACTGATGACACAGCAAATTGCAACTCAAAGAAGCTTCACGATCTCACAGAAGGGTCGGAAACGGTCAAATCGAAGACCTACTGAGTCGGAGTTAGCTACAGAAGCAAAGCGCGCTGCAACAATCTAAACGAGATCATTCACTGATCAAGGTAATGTATATATAAACAGCATTTACTAGTTCACTCGCTCCGGCCGTCATAGATCGTCACGGCTGTTGTCAAGCCACTTTGTATGAATACAAATCAGTTGTCCGCAGTGCTGTTTCTTTCCCAAGCATATTAAAATACTCCAAAACATACTTAAAAGAATGTCGATACACTATTCTAGAAGATCGTCACTGATACTATGAAATCTTCCTGCCATCGAAATACGATACCGCGTTCTCAGTAGGAAACCATGAGGGGACTACACCCCTCAGCTAACCCAGGCTCTGATGTTCTTTCACTTTCTATTAAACGAAAGTAAAGTAATTCAGGGCAGAACGTACGAAACGTTTCACCAATAGTTTATTTAGCTGCATAGTTTCGACCAAGAGTCGTAAAGCCGACTCGTTACTTGCTATATCTGAGTAAAATCAAAGTACACTCGAAAGCCAATATTATCGTTTATGTCCGATTCATAAAGGCCGTATAAATTTCGATTTGAATAAAAGAAAGGAAATTTCATGCCATTAGACACTGATTAGAATTCAATCTATAATACCTTCCTAATGAGAACCTCTCGTGTATTGAATCAAGCCACTGCAGACTGTATGTAATATGCCGAAACTGTCTCTTTGTAAAATACGCAGCATACAAGTCCTTTCTGTTCCTGTAAAACGCATGGACTGCTTCTTTGAGTGTCTTAGCTGAAATAAATAGTTATCCGTCATTCGGTATTTTCCCAGATCTCTGATTACCACTTCCGCTCCTTGTTATTGGTCAAAAGTGAAAACTTTGACCCGACGCTTAAGCTAATAAAAGAACGAGCGGTCAAAATAAGATGGGGTCTTGTTTTGAAAACGTTCCCTCCTTTCTGGGAAACCCCCATCTGGGATATTTACATATGCCACGAAACAGTGTTTCAAATTCAACCGCTCTTGATTTTTTTTGTATGGGCTTATCATTTGGCTTTTCGAGAATTTCACCCACCTAGCTACTGTTTTGCTTAAACTGAATTTCCCTACTTCATATAATAGAGGACGTGATGTATTATGAAACGCATTTTTCTGAGAACAAAGACGTTTTGTACTATTAAAACATTGTTTCTTAGAAGTGCTTGAATGACCCTTGAGAAGGATCAATTTTCCCCGACTCAGTTTATATCAGGGGCACCCAACGAGAATATAGTTCAAAACCACTTAAACATATATAGCATTGTTAAACGTATTTTAGTATTTAAACGGTAGATATAGGCATATTTTTATCTCCTAAAAATTTTTCATCTGTTCGGATTTCCTAGCTGAAAGTCTAGTGATCCGAAAATTATAGGGATCAAAACTTACCTGTTCGAAAATTCCAGCCAGAAAAAAGGCTCCCAAAAATTCTAGGTGACCTTTTTTAGGGTAAAAATCCGTTAAACATAGGCAATTATACCATTTTTTAGACGTTCGAAAATCCTAGGAGAGGCAGGCAAGCAAGAAATTTTACAAAAAATGTTCCGAAAATTCTAGATATCAAATCGTCTTCTGAACAGATATTTTCTGAAAATTGTCGTTGGGTGCCACTGTTTATATTCGTGCTTAGTTGGGTAAAGTAAACAAGGCCGGTATTGGATCGACTAAAACTTGAAACACAAAGCTCAACTTTCTCTCATTTGAGGTAGAATAGGAAATAAAAGCGACCCTACAATAAAACTCTTTTGACAGGCTTTTTTTTTTTAAATACAACATCAAAAGTAAAGGTCGGAAAAAGAGTAGGGAAATTGATGGGGAATTTTTGAAATATACATAACTCCCCATTCATAACTCGTTTCTAATTACCTTTCGCTTTTCAAATAGCTTGTTACTTTCCTACCAACAAAAGGTTTCAGTTTTTTCGAACATACATTACGGACCAATAAAATTCATCAGCGATCGAAAGTCGGCGGGCGAGGTTTGTAATTGGGAGGCTGAAGCGAATTTAAGAAGGAAGAGGGCCACGAAAATTAAATCCGGAAGCGCAACACTGTAGACTCCTTGCATTCTCAAAATGATACCAAAGAGCGGTTTGCCTCAACACCACAGGATAACCAAGCGCAATACGACGTTTGTAAAAAGAGAACACTGAGGTGCTGAAGACAAGTAGTTCCGCTTATTCAAATATACTACCTGATGAGAAATAAATTTACGGAGTTTCTGGGTTGTATGACCTGTTAAAGCTGTCTGTATACTTGTTAGGATATTTCTTTAGTCCGTTCGTTTCAATAGAATTTGCTGTCTCCCTCTGTCACCTCAATGAATTAAAACATTCCTTAAATAGTAACAAAAAGAAACGCCTTAACACAAGAAAATATCTTTTATTCCCGACAAATGATGACCACTTCTCTCGCGATATATTTATATAAGGTGCATTGCGACAAAAATAATTCCAAATTCTATAAAAATAATGTACAAATATCGATTCACATATTTAGCTCTTCAATTGAAAAACAAAGAAAATTACCATGTGAAGAACATAGGTATTTTTTTTTTCCAATTTACGAAACTAAAGAGGTCGGGGTTCCAGAATTGGATTCTTTGAAGCCATGCAGGTATTAATCAAAAGGTGCTTGCGGGCTCACAGAACAGTGCAATAGAGGCAGCTTCTTCAGAATTGGTGTAAGAGTAAAATTAATGAGCAGATTTTTTTTTTTCATTTTGCGTCGACGGATACCATAAAAACTTTGTCCCTCTCTCGAGGCTTTATTCTTTCTCTGAAAGAGAAATAAATGACATGATTACTATAAAGGATCTAGCTTGATGAACGTGCCGGTATTATTTCAACCATCCAGCATTAATGTCTGGAAACTCTGGGCCTGTCTAGTGAGCACTGTTCTCGCCGACATCCTGTTACAATCTTTGTACGGGTGGGGTAAGGGTGGTTAGAAGGGGGGCAAATAAAGAAAGAGCTATTAAACGGACAACTGACTTCTCAGGTGACCACTACTTACGTTAAATACTTGTCACGTATAAGATCGTATCTTTTCGTTTTTGAATTGAAGGAGCTGCAGTGTCCATTTGCGTGTTGTGCTTCTCCGTACCGATCAATATTGTAGCGACCTGGACCAACAGGATTCTATCATAAAAAAAAACTTTATTAGAGACATAAAACAATGAAATGGTAAAGTAAACGTTCCAATGAAGGTGGGGTATCAAGTCAGAAGGGAAGTGAACTTGGATTGCATGTGATTGAATACACTCACCGTACTTCCGAGGAAAAACCGCCTAGCATGACGATCGAATCGTTCAGCAGACGAACCAAATGGTGGTCTCTTAGATGCTTCGGGCTTTGTGAGGTCCTGGGGCGAGTAGTTCCCAGGTCCTGGGTCACTCTGTTAAAGAAAAACTCTTAGTCTATAAACAAGTATCAAGGTTAAGACCCAGACTGGTTAAGACCATTGCATGGGACACCCGTTGTTGTTTGATTGATTGAAGGGATCTCGGGACACGTTTCACGCTAATTTTTTGCAGGGGTGGGGGTGACATCATCAAAACATCATCACCAACTTGCCAAAGGAGAGAGAGCCTGGGAATCAGAGATGGGTCGCACGCACACCGCTATGTTTGATTAAAAAAAACTTATTGAGAGAAAAAAGTTGAGCATGCTTCGTTTCTCTGTAACTTACCCACAAAGATGTTATTTAGACTCGTCTTATAGCTTACAGATACTATTTCCTCCTTTCTCCCAATTTCCAACTCTTAGAAGCAGGTCAGTTCACTCTAATTCCCAGTTAACCTTGTATTTGGCCGGGGATGACCTGGTCAGACAGCAGACTTACCGGATCCCTGGGATATTGACTCAACGTGGAACAGTAAACCCTGTTGGTAGGATAAGCCGGGAAACGTTCCACTTTGAGGAATGCTCCATGGTGGTTTTTGTGCTTGTCTGACAAAACAGAGAAAGAAAGAAAATAAACGTGATAATAACAGTGTAAAAGATCAAAATATACGAAAAAGAAAAATTCCATGATGAAAACAGTTTTAAATAACTACCATTTAGTTCGTGTAGAAAAGACTTCAAATCGTATTCACCAGGGCCAAGGTTCTGCTTTGCCTGTTGATAAAAACAAATTACAGTCCAATTAGAAACCCCACAGCACATGGAGCAAAAAAATAACAAGAAAGAAAATGATGATGATGACAAGAACAAACGGGCACATACATGAAGAGGACAATAAAATAGATGATAAATAAAAGATTGACAACTGTGGAAGGCCCAAAAAACACGCAAAAAAGGACAAATGAAAATGATACCTTTGTGTAGGAAATATTCAACTGGTGCCAAGCCTTAATCTCATCACACCAAGCGAAAAATTATATACATGTACTATCTTGTTTCAATTTAAAGAAGTGTATGAGATACTACATGTAGCTGTGACTATCAAAGACTTGCATGACTAGTGCAGTTTTTACTTCGTCAAGAAGTTGAGTGGCACTAGCTTGGGGTTGACCGGATGTTTTAAATTTCTTCTTTAATCCTTTGTTCTCACCGGTAAAGCAAAGTAGCCTACAGAGATTGGCTTGTTTCTTTCACCAGTAAAAAGATCATAAGGACCTCTCTTGCTGACCACTCTTGCTTCCATCTCATCTGTAAAACTCTTCATCTCATACTGTCCAGGACATAAATGACTTCCCTAAAATTACCAGGAAATATTGAATTAGAGTTTTAAAATTTCCCATTATTCATAACCATCCTGCACTCACAGATGCATAATTATTTCCTTGAATCCATTGGAAGACTTTTCTGTGTTGTACATCACATGGGCTGTCAACCACCCACGTCTTCAAATATTGAGAATTGATGGGGAAGGGATGATAGATGACGTCATAATGCACGGTGTGTGACGTCATTTGTGGAAAAAAACGTGCAAAAAAATATGTTGTTGGAATTGTAACATTTGACCTTAGGTTTACTTCCCACCAATCACATTATTGCTTATATTACGATAGCTAATAGTACGATAGCTCAAACAACGCAAAATATTTGAAATTTCATTGTCAGACAGTCAAATCTACAAGAAATATGGCATACTTCGGCGATTATCCAGGAGATTTCAGACTCTAATATGGAGACCGGGAGAAACAGTTCAAAATCTGGATTCTTCCGGATTATCAGGGAGAGTTGACAGCCCTGCATCGCTGCCACACAGACTCCTCCAGTAACATAATTTTCCTCATATCTACTTGCCAACTATTGAAACTGGATTATAAAGGAGAATAACTTTTATCACAGCATTTAAAATGTACTTACCACTTCAGGAAGTTGTCTTTTGTAAGACTTTCCAGAATCAAGCATCCCAACATTACTAACTGATTTTCCTTCCTTTTCTTCAACCAAAGCACTCGGTATACCACCCTCTCCATAGGTCCCTGGTCCTGGCACTTGACTCTGTTATAATAGTAATCATTATATCATTTCAGCTGTAAATGTTTCATATGAAAGAAAGTAGCAAAAGTCAAAAGTGATCTTTTATAGCTACATGTAGCAATTATTAAGACATGCCCAAAATAATGGGTCCATGGTAGTTAGAACTGTAGGAGTAAACTGGTTTCATTTCTAACAAGATTAATTAACACAAGATAATTAAGCATAGGCAAAACTTTTGCTTTATTGATGGGAAGACACATTAGCAGTCTCAATTTGGTCTGAGATTTTGTTCTTGATGGTGTCACAAAGACTTATTGAAAAACATACAAAACAAAACAAAGCACTATAATGGCTTAAGAAAAATTCTTGTCTTGTGGTTATTGTACATTATTTATGACTACTGAAGGCTCAAAAGGGAAATCACTTATTCGACTCTTTCTCATAACAGTGTGAAGTGATTCTCAATAATAAAGCATTGAGATTTTGTGCCAGATCCACATTAAATTATTAAGGCACAACTATATCAGACATAAATAACCAGTAAAAAAATATTACTACTATGTACGTGTACCACAATCATAATCTTAATTACTAGTGCTGCAGCTGCTCCAACAAGGGCTATGAAAACCCATACTGATTTGAAACAGGCCAGTGCATCGACCTTAACCCTAGGTTTATAGAAGTGAAACATAGAATGAAGATGATGTAAAATTTGCATCATCATGCCTGACACTCTATTCGTGCAGTTCTGTTTCACCTTCATTCTAATTGTTTCACTACTTTACAGGCACAGATGCATGAACTCAACATGTTAGAGGCCCTGCCGAGGGGGGGGGGGGGGGGGTTCGATGTTGTTTTTTATGTCTGAATTTTGAAACATCTCACGTTGGTGTTTATAAATGCTTCACGTTGCTGTTGGAAATTGAACAAAATGTTCTTTGTCTTTGTCAGAATTTTAGAAAAGGGGGATAGCAATGCCTTGTAAAGAAACCATTACAGTTCTGCAGTTTCTCAGTTAACATTTTGCATATCGAACACCTATTCACAATTAACACAATTCACAGGAGGGTCTAACAGACATTCTCTACAGAGTGCAAAGAAAATTGGGGAAAATTACTTCTTTTTAGCATACAGACTGGTGATAAATTAGCCAAACCACCATATATTCTTTGTTGCTTATTCTCAGCTTTTCCATTCCTGTCTCAATTTGGCCGAGGGAGGTTGTCTCTTGCGATTTCATTTTATGCTCTGGTGCCACTTATTGGGTCATGTTGCTTGTTGGAATTTACCCTGGCAGAGCCTCAAGTTAGTCTGCTCCCATATACATGCATGGGGTTTCCACAGCTCTGTTAGTTGTACTTGCTGCATGGCTGTGGGCACTTAAATGCAATGGCTTGAATCCTGCTGAATCCTTGAAAATTAAAGCTAACCAACCAATTTTGTGGTATCAAATCTTGCTTCTCTTGTTTCACACACTCCTCGTTTGCTGCCAGGCTTTCTGGACATGTGATCAATAAAGTCAGTGATGTTGTATGTTCCAGGACCCAACAGTTGTTTCTGTTGTAAAAAGAGAAAACAATTTAATACTAAGTGTGTATAATTATGGTAGTAATTTTATATATACATTTACTTTCAGTAAATATACACTCTTCCCTGATACATTTTCCTTTGACATAACTCAGCCTTGGGTTACATGCAGTTACAAAAAATATGTGCATACAAAAAGTCACGTTCATTGAACATGCAACTAGACGCTTTGATGGATTTAAAATTTCTTGTGAGAATGGATGTGTCCCAGGAGTACAAGTTCATTTTTCTTTTCAAGAAAGTACAACCTGAGGAAATGAAAATGCAGGGAGTTTTTTTTTGTTTATTGACTGTAGGTGGTGACATGATCCAGCGGCTTGTGTTTTCAGGCTTAAGCAAGTATTAAATTTACTTTACCTGAAGTTGTTTTTTCTCCCACTGCTCTTTATACAGCAGATGAGGTATCTTTGCTAAGCGAGCTGTTTCAAAAGCCCTTTCCCATCCTAAAAAGAGTAGGTACAGCTATGAGATTATATTGTTTAAACCACTTTTAAATTACTGGTATCCGTGATCAATTTTTTCCCTCCTGTTTAACATTAGACTGTGAGCAGTCCCTCAGGATTGCCATGCAAGCAGGGAAATCAAGTGAAGCAAACAAAGAAAAAAGGCCGGCTGAGGCCATTTCACTGACTTTTGGGTTCTGCCAAGCCTTTGACTCAACTGACTGAAAACGGACTGCTTGCAGTCTAATCTAACATGTCAACAGATAATAATTTTATGTGCATGTGCATGCACTGAAGGTGTATTAGAACAAATGGTCCTCTGAGTCTCTGAGAGGAACATGCGTTAAGTAACCCATATAAACAATACCTCACACTTAATGCAGCACTTCTACCTGAACAAGGGAGTTAAATACTTTATACAGATTTTTCTCACCTGGACCAGCTGATCTCTCTAACACAGCTTTTGGATTAAATCCACCCGCATCAATGTTGTAAGAGCCAGGTCCAAGACGACGATTCTTAAATTAAAAAATTGATACAAAAAAAAAGCTCACAAAATCAAGTACAAATACTTAAAATTCAATGCTGAACTCTCCAAATATTACGCGGGGGTCAGAAAGTAATCAGGAATGTTCCCAGAGGGTACTCCCATGTGTGGGCTAGATAGGTATCTGCTGCCTGATATAGGGTATGGCCTCTGAGGGTATTTAAGGTTTAACTTTCGCCTGTTTTTAGCCTTGTGTTCCTGCTGTGATCCTTAGATAGTGTACCTAAGTGTGTAACTGCCCAGTTGTGGATGAGAAGTTGACAGTGAACTATCCCTTATATTTTTAGGCCCAGTTTAATTCAGACGCCAAACTTTTCATGAGCCGCACCTAGCTAATGGATCGAATTTAAGTACATGAAAAGTTTGGTGCCTGAATCAATTAAGAACGCCTCTTTCAATTTGGAACGGCTTAGCCGTTCCTTTTGCCCAGTTCGGACAGGAATTTCACCATTAGAGCAACTTCGATTCAGACACTGAACTTTTCATGTACCAAACCTAATAAATAAATTATTATAACACATTTTGTAAACAGTTTGACCAAAATAAGAATTTTCCGCCTTTTGAAATTAGTTCAGATGCAATTAAAATCGGCGTCTGAATCAATTCAGCTGGTCTAAATAATTTAGGTCTTCCTTTTTAATAATTCAAATTTGGTTTGGCTCATGAAAAGTTTGACGTCTAAACTGGGCCTCAAGAAGCAATTTCATGAAGATTTAATTTTTGTTGCCGTTAAATTCTTAGTTTTTGGTTTTCCCTTGAGTAACGTGTAATTTTTTGTGTTTGGGCCTTACATGTGGTATAAAATTTCGCCCCCATAAGCCACCACCTCTTAAATTTTTCTAGCCAGTGTTCCAGGTGTTCAGATAGTAGAGCACAGGAGAAAAATTCACTAAGAAAGAAAACAAGGGGAGTCTAGATGGGGAAAGGGGGAAGGAGGGAACTCCTGTAAACATTGCCTTACAGAGCTCTTTCTGTCCTTAATTGACGACGACGCCGACCCTGTAACTACAGTTATAGTGACATGAACTACAGTTTGACTGAATTGTGACACAAAGTGTTGACAAGGTGGACACGACCCATAAGCTCGTGTGAAACGTGACCTTCAATGTCATTAGTGCTTGAGTGTTAACAGAAGGTGTTATAATCGACCGATAAGTAATGGTAACAGGACTGAGTGGAGTCCAATTCGGTCTGTAATCATACAAGTGATTGACAAAATCAGACGACCACGTAGCGGGAGTCTGATTTGTTTAATCACGAGTATGATTACAGACCGAATTGGACGACACGAAGTTCTGTTACCAATTAATCATAACTTTAACAAAATTTGTGATATATAGGGCTCTTTTCAAATCAAAACACAAGAAATTCCAAGATTTTTTTGCTAGCAATGAAAAAAAAAACCATTTAAGCGCGCGCGTGATGGCGCGTACTGTCCAATTACTTAGGTATGACGCATACTGCCCTATTAAACTGTCCTATTAAGGCTGAAATGAGGGCAGTTGAGAACCAATCAGATTTGAGAATTTTGTTATAGTTATGATTAGAGGGTATACTGGAATCCACCCTTTGTTAAGAATGTTTACAGGCGTTCCCTCGCTCTCGCCTCCCCCCCCCCCGGTTTCCCAGTGTACAATTTAACTCGCTCCACACTGATCAGCGCGCTCTACTATCTGAACACCTGAAACAGGCGAAATTTTTTCAGGGTAATTCTTCAGTCTTCTATCGATTGACTTACCACTTCGGACATGCATTTCCTGTCATAAGCAACCTGAGTTATTGTTCCTGGGGTTTTGCTTTTTGGATGAATACCAGCAACATCAAACCTGAGAAAGTCATTTGATTTCTTAAAAGAAAAATCACTTACTTATAAGGCTTAAATACTACTACTAGAACTGTCGCGCGAAAGAATTGGATTCTCTTATTGTTTGGAAACATTCCTAAAGATGATGAAAAACGTAAACCGTATACTAGAAGCTCACAAAACCGAAGTACTGAAAACCTCCCTAAATATTTTCATGTGCACCCAATTATAGCCTGCGCGCAGATGAAACTAATCTCTGGTTAACTCCAGAGTTTAGTTTCGTCTGCGCGCAGGCTAACCCAATTAGGAATGAGCACCAAGTACTGCAAAAATCAGCAAACATACCGGTACTTTTCTAAGTTTATCTCGACAGACAACTCTGCCCAGCCCATGATGACTGTCCCACAGGGCACGATGCTTACCTCACAGTTTGGACTCCAAAAGGCGCCCCTGAAAATTTCTTTTGTGTCATTTTCACTCGCTACGTCCTCTTGGTTTCATGTCACTAAAATAAAGGCCTTAAAATGACACACTGCGTTTAACTTAGCTTTATAACTCGAACGGCGGGGTGAAGAAGTGTATTGCCTAGCAACCAAGTTGCAGAGGCCTGGTTACCCGCTTTTCCCGTACTCGAGCCGACCGGGCCGACCCACTCGGGTCCCTGTCACCAAACCCCTGATCAACCCGGGCCCGAGTTTGGCCCAAGTTTAAGATGCGTGGCAGGCGTTTGAAAGGAAAGGAAAAGGAGGTTTTGGGCTCGATGGAAACGCGAGGGGCGCGCGAGGAGGGTTCAAGTTATCGGGAGTCAACTGAGTGTATGTTATTTGACATCAATTTTCGGAAAGTGTAACAGCCGAGTGCTTCACTCAATCTCTGCCCACTGTGACCTTAAATTGCGATACGTCTTGTCAGTTTACTGATTCACTGCCGAGTTGCGCCCAGATTCCGCTCTAAAAGCTCATGCGCGCGATTGAGAAACTGAAATAGACAACACTTCCCTTTGTGACGTAAGCTATTATGATAATGATCGTTATTTGTTGTTGTGAAAACAAAAAGATACCATAAATGGGTTCTTCTACAAGGCACTTAAGTGTTAGTCGAGATTTTAGAACAACCTGTGCTACTCTGGCTACAAATCGTTATGTCAAGGCGCCCATGGGTCATGCCCAAAATAGCGCCGCGGACAACTTGCAACTTGTGCATTTGCTGACAACCAATCCCGCAGCCGCTCTTCCAGCGATCTTCTCCACCAGCGTAAGCCCTCAAAAGCTGGCATTTCAGATGAGCCGTCAAAATAACAGTTGGACCTGTGGCGGGTTAAATGATCAAGTGTATATTGAAAACGAGAGGACGGGACGAATTAGCCTTATAAGCCTGAGTGAGCAGTCTCCCTGTAGCAAAAGACAATGCTCTTTTTCAGAGCTTTATGTTTCCAAAGAAGACATTGAAAAAAAGGCGTGTTGCATCGACGGAGACGGACACTTTGACTTTGAAGCGTTATTACCGGCAGTGTACTGGAAACACAAATAAATATTTCCTCATTTACCTTAGATAAGGAGGATTGCTGATTTAAAAGACGAAGTGTGTCTTGATTAGTGATTTTTCTGAGTAAACATCAAGTCTGTATCAAGGGTTCAAATGTCTTACTGTTTTATCTCATCTTTACCTGGCCCTTTTACATCCCTGGAAATATCTAAGCGAAATCTTACAAAAATACTTTCCCTTTTTTGTCGTAGCAAAATTTACCAACTTTGTCTTTGGAAGTTTTACTACTCAAATATTGTTGTTCTAGCCTTTTCACAGACCCTCTATTTTCTCTTCAAAGTCCGTCTAGCGCGGGTGATAAGATATAAACCGAGGGGGATTTATTGACCGCCAGCGCAAGGGGGTAGTGTGGGGCTCGCCGATGTTTTTGAAAAGAACGAAAAGAAAAATAAAACAATGTCTGTGCACAGGCTATTGTTGATCCGGCTGCCGAGAGAATGTCTCGGATACCTCACCGAAATGACCGAGAGACACCGTACAGGTTGTTGCAACGTATCGCAACCAGAGGAACTAGGCACCTTAAGACCCGAGGCCTTGAAAAATATACCCTCTTGTCAAGAGCCATAATAGTCCCATTTTGGCTCTTGCTCTTGTTTATTGGACCCATCGTTTAGACCAAATAAGGGTGTGCACTGCCTCCCGGATCTACACCAAGATCTGCTGTTGTCATACCATAAAATTCCGAAAATAAGCCTCGGGGCTTATCAAGTTTTCAAAGGCCCTTTTTGAGGGGCTTATATTCGGAGGGGCTAAATGTCTACGGAGGGAAATTTGCGTTTCAAAATCGATTGGGCTAACCTTTTAGTTGGAAGTAACTTTACCGTTTTTGCTTTGTTTTACTTTGTATTTGAGGGCAATTTTCCCCGGGAGGCTTATATTTGGACAACCTCGTCCCCAGGGCGCTCTTCCCTGGCTTTGGAGGTGGGGCGGCCCCACCTCCAAAGACCAAGGAAAAGCGCCCTGGGGACAAGGTTGATATTTGGAGGGCGATTTAACGGAGGCAGATGGGCTCCTGACGGAGGGTTTTTTGCGTTTAATACCGGTTTTGAGGACTTATATTTGGAGGGGCCAGGAGCCTATGATGGGCTCCTGGAGGGGCTTATTTTCGGAATCTTACGGTATTGTCCAAGTCAGGAGCCGCTTCTGTCCAAGTGTATCCTCTTCTCTCTTTACATTATACTTTTTCATATTTTTATGACCCTCATGAAGAAACGCTGCTTTCATCCATACTTCCGCTTACTGCACGAGCGAAAATAGAGCCTGATGTCAGCAAAGATGCGCGAGGATGCGCGCGGTCTTCTTGAACGAGAAGCACTGGAACGAGGTATATTAAGTGAAGGTCTGATCATGAGAAGGGAGTTGTTTCGTCTTCACGGAAGTTTCAGCTGAGCCATTTGTTCACAACTACAGCGTCACCTACCCAACAAAATGGTCAGAACAAAAGGAATTTTACTTGTCACTACATTTTTGTGTTTTCTTGGCGTTATTTCGGCTACTTGCCCAAGTTCGACGTACTCGGACTTGAAACACACACTTCAGTCACCAGGTTTTAATACAAATAATAGTACGGTAAAATACCCTCCGAACCAGAATTGCACCTATAATATTCGTGTTTCTGCTGGAAAAAGAATAATTCTTGCCTTTGACTTTAAAGTATTTGAAATTTGGGGAAGCATGCCAAATTGTTCTCAGGATTCTCTGGAAATAATTGTCGGGTAAGTATAATATCCAGGTGCCATTATTGTCGTGTAAACATGTTTTGGTCAGCTTTGCACGTACGCGGCATATATTACGTGCATGTTATCTCAAAGCGGAATATACTGTATAAGCTTAAAACCAATAGTCGCTTCTATTAGTGACTTGGTTCAGGAATTTGAAAGAAAAGTAGTCACTTTCGAATTTTAAAATGTGGTGCTCGTTCCTTCAAGTTATTTTAGCTTATACCTTTCTATATTTCTCAGTGACAGACGCGAACCCGTAAGTTTTCATTCAGTCACTTTGATCAGAAAGGTGTTTAGCATTGTTCAACTTTCTCACGTCATTCCTAAGATTAACTGGGTGATGGTCTATTCTTTTCTCAAACTTCTCAGATGAGACATGAAAGGTTGTTAATATCAACGATGTAGATTATCAGGATTTTTTGTGTGATAATCAACCATGCGCTATTAATGATTAATGCTTTATTAAGGCTGGTTTTCGCTAGCGACGGAGTGGGAGTCGGAGTCATAATCAGAAGCATAGAGCTTATGATCTAGTGAAAACAGCGTTCCGATTCCACTTACGACTTCATCGCGTATGTTCCACTTATGATCTAGTGAAAACCAGATTGTCGGAGTCGGAAGCAGAAACAGAAGAACCAAACCAATCACAAAGAGTGGGAACGTGCATTCTGATTGGCTTATCCTTCCACTTCTGCTTCCAACTCCGACAATCTTGTTTTCACTAGATCATAAGCGGAACGTAAGCGATGGAGTCGTAAGCGGAGTCGGAAGAAAAGGGGAACATTCTGATTCTTCTGACTCCAATTCCGTCGCGCTTACGACTCTGCTTACGACTCCGACTTTTGATTTTCACTAGGTCATAAGCCCTCTTACAACTCCGCTTACGACTCCGACTCTGTCACTAGTGAAAACCATCCTTTATAGACAATATTATTTGATGAGATTTGAGCCGATCAAAGGCTGAGGCTGATAACACTTACTGAGACCTTGATTACCTGCATTCAAACTCCACTTTACGGATACTCGCTTAATATGGACACCTCATTATTACGGACAGTTTGCTTTGTCCCTGGGAAAAGAAAACCATTACATTTTCTCTAAATTCAACCCGCTTAATATGGACACCCCGTTAATATGGACACTTTTTTCGGTTCCCTCAGTGTCCTTATTAACAGGGTTTGACTGTATTTAGGATATCACAAAAACCGAATCTAATAATTGTTTTATTATTCATTGTTTTGAAGAAAATGATGACAAACAAACTGTCACAAGGAAAGTGAATTGATATTGTTATTACAAATCATTCATAATTGCATGTGCAACTGACAAATTAGTCAGTTACCTGCTAGCAGATAACTCACTAATCTGCATTACTAATTCTGAGTTACAACTGACAAGTCTTTCTAAAATAAAATCAGAAAACTTAAGACCTATCTAGTCAGTAAAGAACTATTATTTCAACAATCTGCATTTTTATCAGGTATCATTTTTAAGATGCGTTATCTCTCAATTTTTAAATCAACATAATTATTAGAGCTATACCTTTTTATCTCTTAGGGCTAAGAGGAAAAGGAAATTAAAAAAATTAATAATTATTGGGAATCAACCTAGGTTAAATCAAAATTAACCTGAAATTAAAATTTACCTTTAACATTTTATTATTATTTTCCTTATAATTGTGAGTTTATACCTGTAAAATAGGTTTTTAGCTAAGTGCTAATTCTGTTAATAAATAGTTTTGCTGGGACATGTATATATAGTAAAGCCCTGTCAGGGTATAATTCCATCAAGCAAAATGTCAGCATTGAAACTGCAGTGACATACTTGTACACTGTAAGACTCGATGAGATGGGGAAAAACAACATTAAGATGGGTTGAATACCAACAAGGGACATGGCCTTCTCCTCAAAAGGCAAAGCAGCCAGATTTAGAATTCAGTCTGCAGTGGCGAATCCAGGGGAGGGCCCCCCCCCCTTATTTTTTGACCAACTGAGGCCCGAAGGGCGAAAAAAAAAAAAATTAAGACCACCCCCCACCCCCCCCCCCCCCCCCTTATCTGAAGGTCTGGATCTGCCAGTGGTCTGTATGGAAAAATGTACGTACCCCTTCCTTGCATGGACGTGCCTCTATATTTAACTTTCATTATTCTGTTAAATATAATGGTTGTGTGACAAACTGTGTCGTGCTTAAGTTTCCTTTTGGGTACTCAGCTATTATAATCATATAATACAGAATTTACAACTTAAACTCCTACCAACTTTGTTGGCAACAGAGGTTTTTCACAAAAAAGCTCTTAAGGTTATAAACTGTAACTCCCTCACAATTTCTTTTAACACTGTACTTTACTGCAGAGTAATTTGTAAGCCCGGATAAAACTATGCCAGATTTTTGTTAACTAATGAAAATAGTTAGCACAAAATTTCCAACCCTCTCCCTTCACAAGAAAATCTCCTCAAATGCACAAAAATGTCAGACATATTGCTGCCCCTCCCCACTACTGTGCTCGATGACCTTGACAGTGACTGGGTAAATGAATTTTTCCATTTCAATTTCAGGTGTGGGGATGCTTATCAAACATCACTTGGCAAATTCTGTTCATGTTCAAATCTTTCAATGCCAGACAAGATCTATACCTATGACAACTGCCTGACTCTTGTGTTCATATCTGATGGCTCCCATGAGGGACGGGGCTTTCAAGCAAATTACACTACGACAGATAACAATGTAACAAGACTGGATCCCAATAACAATTGTAGGTATGTACAACTCACTTAGCTTGCCCAATGTTTATTGCACTATTATTAAAAGGAGTTGCTGTGTTTATTTACTCTTAGGAGGCATAATATTGTACTTGTATTAATCACCCAGTTGGAGGTGAGACTACAGTAAAAACCCGCATATAAGAACCTAGGTTTTTCCAAGTTAGCCTAAACAGGTTCTTATATAAATGGTATTTAGTGTAAAATTAGGCTAACTAAGTTCTTAATTAGGTTCTTAACTTTTGTTGAAGAAATAAAGCTGAATTTTTAAATAATCTGGTGTTTAATGTCCAAAAACAGTATTCTTGGAGGCTTCGTTAAGCAAAATACTATACTATTTTAATCTGATTCTGTTACAGTCAAACCTATGGTAAAGTTTTATGTAACCATGCTATAGTGTTTAGAGTATTATTGCATACAGACTGTGTTATATAATTATATATATATTTTTTTTTTTGAGAAAATAAGAACCTGTTTTAGGATTTTAGCCTAAAATGGTTCTTATGTGAAGGGTGTTTAAAAATGAAATTTTAGCCTAACAGGTTCTTAAATGTGAGGTTCTTATACGCGGGTTTTTACTGTAGTGGATTAGCCTTTAAGGGTTAAAGAAAAAAAAACCTCTTAGACTTCGCTAGTTTAGACAAAGGAAATTGAGAATCAACCTCAGTTAAAAACTGAATTCCATTTTGACCTGTGACATCTATTTTGTAAAACTGTCAGTTGAAATGTAAAGAGGACTTGGTGTGTTTTAAATTGTTAATTTGCTGTATTACTTTTGTGGTAATTATTTTAATGTGTGATATTCATCAAACAAATTAATGTTGTATATTATGTAACAGAGACTACAACAGGGGAATGATAGAGTCTTGTAAGCGTGTTTTATCTTTTGAGTCTGTGGATAAAATCCTGAGGTGTGACCATAGGCCCACCTGGGAAAACATTTGTTATTTCTTGCAGGTTTTTATTCATTTTTATTTCATTGAGAAATTGTCTCTGGGTTGTACTCATACACCTTTGAAAGTAAAACGGGTCCTTCTCTTTTACAGTAGCAATGATCTTGTGACCCCCTCTCATGGAACTATCTTTAGCCCCTTCTGGCCACTCAAGTACCCTGCACTAGCGGAATGTCGGTGGCAGTTCAGTCCTCCATCGGGAAAGATTGTTCGTCTCTTTTTCACAAGCAGTGTTTATCAAGGAAATAGTTTATGTAGAGATCATTCAAGGCCCATTGCAGACAATGACCAAGTTGTCCTATCCTATGGTACAGTTATTTAGCTATCTTTGCCACATAAATAGTTTAAATTGATTTTTTGATGCTCTGTTTATTAAAATATAGACTGGTTTTATATTTTTAATACTATGAAGTCCCCAGGTAATAATCACATGTATCACATCATCATAATAATTTTGAGCCTTCTTGGGCTATGTCATACCACACACTTCTGTCCGACATGCAGGCTCTTAATAAATTATTCTTCCTAGGAGCCTGCAGTGTTCCTTATGAAGGAGTCAATTTAAGTTAACATTATTTTGTCCTCCACATGAATCCTGGACTTGCTGCCTCATGCTGTGTAGATCCATTTGGAGTCTTCATCTGTCCAGTCTTGCTTTCTAAAAATAATAATATTATAATAGACCTGATATTGTAGTGTTGGAAAAGGAGGGAAGCTAGGGTGCAGTGCTCCATTGTCAGTGTAGCTTGCCCTTTTGATACACGGGTAGCAGAAAAAGAAACAGAGAATATCTACCACTTTAAGGACTACAAAGTGGAAGTGCAAATTAAGATCTGGAACTGCAGAGGCTGTGTATCTGTCATCCCTATTGTAATAGGAGCTTTTGGAACAATGAGTAAACACCTATACTGTAAGGATGTTGATCAGTAAGCTGGGAACACCTGGGTCCCTTGCATTACTCCAGAAAGCTTGTTTCTTGGGAATAGAGAAGATCCTAAGAATGACCCCAGACAACTAAGGCTCAAAGGAGATCGCTTGATCCTTTGGGGAATAAGGCCGGGTATAGGTGTGAGACATACACATAATAATAGTAATGATGCAGGTAATTATAATAAATATTGACTATTTATCCAAGATAACCCCATCAGTATAAAGTAGCCACTGTTATCAATTGGGTCCTGCTGGAGCATGACTAAGAATTAGAAACTAATTAAGGAATAAGAATTACCAAAGTATATAAAATAAAATACATATTAAAAAAGCAAACATGCACTAAGTTAAAAACTGTTTAAAACTGCAACAGAATTATTGTTTCTTAAACTTACAGGCACCTAAAACTACAGCATGCAAAATAATCCAGTTTGACCTTTGGCAGTTTTGCTGTTTTCCCATTATTTGTAGTGTTTAAAGCATTATGATATAATTGTTGAAAATAATTTTTAAATGGAAAACATGCTGTTCCATTAAGGCAGTCAAATACAAAACAGCATGTTCTCAATTAACTTCCGTTACTGTTAAAAATCGAAGATCTCACTTTTGGACTGCATAGTTTGCGGGACTCTGGCTATCCACGACTATAATAGCTGCAGTATGTATAAAATATTAACATAATACTTGGAAGGAGAGGGTCCAGGCTTCGCATCTATTTATTCCACTGTCGCTACAAATAAATTTAGTTTGTTTATAAAAGCTTGTCGGATGTCACTATTTTGGCTCATCCTTTGTAAAGATGAAAAGCTAACAAGTACTGCAAAAGAAAAAAAACAACAGAGAACCTAAGGAAAATGAAAGATTTAAAACAAACAAAAATTTCATAGATTACACCAATGTAAATCTACAATTTCACTATTGTTAGTTGCTGGGGGGGGGGGGGGGGGGGGAGGTACAATGACAGCTGAACATGTTTACTTATTAAAGCCCCATAAAAATATATTGATATTGACTGAGAATGAACCCAGCTCTGTTATCTTGTTAAGTGGAACATGTCTGTGACAAATGGTAAGTCAGTAAGTAAACAAGCATAGGAAGATTATTGATTGATTGTTGTAGTTTTTGTTGGCAACTCTTGTGGTACTGTTCTTTGAATTTTCCTTTAATTCTACTATAAATTTATTAGTTGTTAGCACACAGACAACTGTGTGTAAACTGGTGATAACCTGTCAATCACACTGTAAGCAGAGATGCAGGTCTCCACTTCTACCCAGGTTTCTAATGGTATTTTCTCATATTTATTCTCCCATTCATCTAAAGGTATAAACACTACAGCCTTTGAGGACAAGTACAGAATTTGTTTTCTGCCAGACAATTTTTTTGTCATTGAGAATGTGACGGCCATTCGTTTGCTCTTTTCTTCTAATGATGATCGAGGTGATAAAGGCACTGGTTTTATGGCTGGTTATGCCACATATGTTGAAGGTACCATTAGTAATGATTACCATAATAATATTATAGCTGCCATAAAGTAACATACACATGTAGGCAGGCAGGATTCTGATGTACTCGATGGTGCAATTTTGCACAATTTATTGACCTTTAACGACCTCAAAACGCATCTGATGAAACAATTTAGGAAAATCACATACAAAATAATGTAATTTGTTTAAAAAACAATTCGACTGTTGGTTAAGTATTTGAACTCAGAAATTGATAACATACAAGTTTTCCCTTCCTTTTTGTATTTAGGTAAAGTGGATCCTGATACTGGAGGGTAAGAAAGATTTTAACATGTGCTAGGAATTTTGAGAATTTATATATTTCTTTAAAGTTTGAGATGGAATTCTGCTTTTTCCCTCCACATGGAAGGTATTTGTTATTTAGGTTACAAATAATCATTACCTCTCCCTGCAAGCAGCCAGCCATGCCAGCTGCTCAAATATGAGAATTTACATAGGCTAAATATATAGTGCATAATAATAGTAATGGTTTTCGAGTAGAAAATATCAGTCTGTCAGCATTTTAATATAAGATGTACAACCTCTCTTACAATGCATTAACTTCCCTGTTTGTATGTAGTCTGACCACGTTGTTATAATGACCAGTTAGTTGTTAAAATGACTGAAAATCTTATTCTTGAAAACCACTGGAGTTAATATTACCAGATTCCCATGGCCTTTGGATGAGCAGAATGACAAGGTTTCATTGCAGAAGAACAATGGGAAATGCTTATAATTATGCAGAAGTTGCAAAAACCAGACTTAAGATATTTTCCAGAATCACCTGGTCTCTCCAATTTGTCATACTGTCTAGTGTTGGATCCTTAAATTTTACGTGGTAACATGTTAATAAATATAATGTTACCATTACACGTATGCTATTCTTTATGTTTCCATAGCAACCGACTGTTGACAGGCATTTATTGCAACACTGGGAATTTTCCCTTTAATCCGTTGTTTGTCTAGATTTCCAGATTAAATTATTACCTTTTAACATTACTTAGCATAATGTTATTTATTCATGTTGTCTTTCATGAATTTTTTGGTGTACTCTAGGTAGTCTTGCTACAACCATTAACACCTAAAACACCCTATTTTACAATGTTTAACAAAACCTTCAGGCAGTTAGAAGTTAAGCTACATTTTGTATCATCTCAACGTTTTAGAACAAATGTAGTTTTCAAGGTGGTGCAGATCTAGAGCAACTTCATTAAAATCGTGTTTTGCACGAACACATAAACACTGATCCTTCACAAAGCGAATTAGGTCACATAGGTAAAAATTTGTACTCGTGTTAGTCACGGTAAATCTTTACCACTGATTCTTGGAATCGGTCAAGAATTTTGGCCATGATACTTACAGTTGTTAGGCCATTGTGCTACAAGAATCACGTAGCGCATGACAAGCAATTCACATCTCAAGAGAGGATGGTAACTTACTTTTGAGCGGTACTGTATATTTTCCAGTGTTAAACCTTGATTTATTCGTTTTGTACATCACCTGCAGAAGATGATAATTGGCCAGTAACAGAAAGATTCAAGTATTTTTATTCGGTGGTAAATTTGAAGGATAACCAGTTCTTAACTGTATTTACCGACCCCTTGTTTCCACTGACCAGAATGAAATTTTATAATAATGCGAGGCTGCTGTGTTACTGGGGGCATAATGCCAGCATAATTAATATCTGGTTTGTTCAGTTTTTGTACCACCTCCTCCTTAATAAATTATATTATCATTTTTGATTTGCAGCTGTTGGAGGCCTCCTGCTGAAGGCACAACAAGTACAACTTGGTCAACTACCACTACCACAGACAAAGCTTCTACAAATTCTACCGGAACTGAGAAAAAACTCTCTGGTGAGCCATCACCTTCATACAAAAGAAAAATATTAGATAATTGTATCCAAGTTTTCAGTGTCTTTACATAATTTATTGCATGTTGTATATTAAAGTTGTTGTTGATATATAGGTTTTCGATTTTATTTAATTTGTGTGTGTTTGTTTTTCCTGTTGGTGTGATTTGTTATAAAATAGCTTAACATAACAGGACACTCAGGACTACATTTACATGGGTTTATCATACACCCTACATCATACATGTGTACAGCTGGAACTAACATATAGATTTAGCCAGGGCTAAAAGCAAAGCTCTCCATAATATTTATAGTTTGTTCAAACAAAATATAAAATCTTGTAATGGTAAGCAGTGAAGCCAATGCCGGAGAATGGTGAAAAACAACAATAGATCTAATTAGCAAAACAAGCAACTTTGCCTGGCAGCACACTTTTTTTGGTACATTTCTTTGCCGTTGTTTTGCATGACTACAACTTGAAACTTCCAGAAACTTCATAGTTGCACGTTTTATGGAGGAAGTGTCGTATGTGTTCTTGTTCCTTTTTTTTTTCACAGCCGCTCATTTTCACCATGCATTGGTGGCCTTCTCATTTTGCCACCACCGCTACAAAATTTTCATGTTGCTCTTCCAACCAAAAAATGCCTATTTTGTTTTTTGTCTCTCGCTCTAGATCTCTGTCGCCCTTTTTCTCGTTGAGCTTCGCTGGCCTGCTGCCTACTTTCTCCTTTTCTCTGTCTTTCTCCTGCTTTATATTCCAAATTTGTGGACATGACAATTAATCTAAGCTAAATACTTTAGACAACACGGATACAGAAAC
This sequence comes from Porites lutea, assembly GCF_958299795.1. Lineage (NCBI taxonomy): Eukaryota > Metazoa > Cnidaria > Anthozoa > Scleractinia > Poritidae > Porites > Porites lutea. The sequence continues at coordinate 24,202,318 of NC_133212.1, forward strand.
GATTTCCACTTTCCGTTTTCATCTTTATTGACTCTTTTGTTGTCTCTGCTCTACAAGACGCCAGTGGCTATGCGATTTCCCGCCAAAATAACCTTGGGTTGCCTTTGGGTTGCCATACCTGTTGATTGAGTTATTTAACATTGGTATGCCTGTGGTGCAGACAGAAGGTCACTCGGGCAGTCACTCTATGGTCACGTGATTATCAAATTTTCTCGGATGGGTAGATTACTTCATTTTCTTACCCATGGTGCTCCGCTGGTGCGCTTCACGCACGAGAGCTCTGCTATAAAGGAAAAACTCTCTTGTCAATCATCACTTTCATACAATAGGAAAATAATTAGATTTTTCGTCCAAGTTTTCAGTTTCTTTAGATTATTACGTGTTGTACTAGAAATAGTTCTCACAAAAATCTGCCCCCACCTCTTGAAGATATTCCGAGGGAGTGGTGCGCTTCTCGCGCGAGAGCTCTGCTATAAAGGAAAAACTCTCTTGTGAATCATCACTTTCATACAATAGGAAAATAATTAGATTTTTCATCCAAGTTTTCAGTTTCTTTAGATTATTACGTGTTGTACTAGAAATAGTTCTCACAAAAATCTGCCCCCACCTCTTGAAGATATTCCGAGGGATTTCTGGGGGCTCCGAGCAAGATTGGTGAGTTTTTAAAAACCGGTAGCTGCTCTGTTGAGCAAGCTGTCAGTTATTTTACTGTTAACAGTCTCCCAAAAACTATTAATCCATTCGCCTGAATGCTTTTTACATGGCTTACGTTGTCATCGGCTCGTGAATAAACTTCTGGTTATTTAGCTGTTGCTGTGTTACACAATAATTATATTGTGGTATTCACCGTAATGTCAGTGAATTAATTGTGTACGTGTAGTAACGTCGTTGGGTTCTAGGAAAGACAAGTGAAGAAAGCCCACTCAGGGCCTCGGTGTTTAGTTTGGATCTAACTGGTTCTTGAACAGATGGCATCATTTGTGTCATGTAAGGTATAGCCTCCATGTTTCTCAGTGCCTTACTGTTAATCATTAACTAAGAAAGACCTTTACAAGGTAAAAATGAGATGATTAGACACTGTATTAACATGAATAAAAGGTTTTTTTTTTCTCTTGATGGCAGGAACAATCATTTTTCGCATAACAGTATATAGTAACAGCATTTTTGACAGATATAGTCTTTCCAGCGGGTGCCAAACCAAGTTGAAAATTCCAGGGGGGTGGGGGGTCTAAAGCAAAAATGCCCTCCGTGGCAATTATGGATATTTTCTGGAACTTCATGTACTCAATTCACCGACATTTCACATTTTAATTGCTTTTGAGTTATTCATTTTTTGCTTTAAGAAAAGTTTTCACCACCGTCTCTGTTGTGGTTGCCCAAGTGAAAGCAAAGCTTAGCAACCTTGCTGATACTAAACCTGACCAAAACTGGATACTACTTTGCATGCCTAGTTTTGATCAGATCTGAAACGCTTCCCATACTACAAACATACTCTTAATACAAACTGTTTTCAGCGTCTACGACACCTACTCCAGAACGTAATGGAAAACTCTCTGGTGAGCTAAAAGATATTCGCATTTCAGTTTCTCTACTTTTATTATTGAGTGTTGTACAAGTTAATGTTGATATGTAGGTTTTCTTCTGGTTATTTAGCTGTTGCTGTGTTACACAATAATTATATTGTGGTATTCACCATAATGTCAGTGAATTAATTGTGTACATGTAGTAACGTCGTTGGGTTCTAGGAAAGACAAGTGAAGAAAGCCCACTCAGGGCCTCGGTGTTTAGTTTGAATCTAACTGGTTCTTGAACAGATGGCATCATTTGTGTCATGTAAGGTATAGCCTCCATGTTTCTCAGTGCCTTACTGTTAATCATTAACTAAGAAAGACCTTTACAAGGTAAATTGAGATGATTAGACACTGTATTAACATGAATAAAAGGTTTTTTTTCTCTTGATGGCAGGAACAATCATTTTTCGCATAACAGTATAGAGTAACAGCATTTTTGACGGATATAGTCTTTCCAGGGGGTGCCAAACCAAGTTGAAAATTCTAGGGGGGTGGGGGGTCTAAAGCAAAAATGCCCTCTGTGGCAAGTATGGATATTTTCTGGAACTACATGTACTCATTATTCACCTACATTTGACATTTTAAGTGCTTTTGAGTTATTCATTTTTTACTTTAAGAAAAGTTTTCGCCACCATCTCTGTTGTGGTTGCCCAAGTGAAAGCAAAGCTTAGCAACCTAGCTGATACTAAACCTGACCAAAACTGGATACTACTTTGCATGCCTAGTTTTGATCAAATCTGAAACGCATCCCATACTACAAACATACTCTTAATACAAACTGTTTTCAGCGTCTACGGCACCTACTCCAGAACGTAATGGAAAACTCTCTGGTGAGCCAAAAGATATTCACATTTCAGTTTCTCTACTTTTATTATTGAGTGTTGTACAAATTAATGTTGATATGTAGGTTTTAATAATAATTTTGTTTAATATATGTGTGTATTGTTTTTCCTGTATATGTGATTTGTTGTGATACATAGCTAGACATTTTCAGTCCTATTCAGCACTACACTGACCCAGCTGGCGATCATATGCCATCTACGTACTTACATATATGACTTCTGGGTTTGAACCTATCACAGTTTTGGACATAATATTACAATTGTGAGATATAATTCCAAGTGTTTCTTTTCTGAGGAAACCTGACAGGGTAAAACCTTCAATTAAATGTCCACTACAAGAAACGTTGACTTCTTGATCTGATATTCCCGTAATAAGCTGGTATAGAAGCTGACAGTCTCATCCCAGTTTTTTTTTTCTTTTCTGCTCCTGACAGGAGGTGTAATTGCAGCAATTGGGATCGGAGCAGTGCTTGGTGTATTAATATTTGGGGCTTTGGTTTGGTACATAATATGCTGTTGCAAGAAAAAGAAGACGTCAGCTGAGACAAAGGTATTCCTGGAAACCCAGCCAGCTTAGAAAAGTGACTAGTAAGACCTTAAAATGGAGCCCAAAATATGATTGTCAAAGCCATTGTCCAACAAGGGATCAGCTAGCTGTTGCTAGTTGCTGCAGTAGGGCAAATGCGGTGTTTAGCTGTTACAGTATAATCAAGCATAATTTAAAATACCTGAAAAGATTTTTAAAAAAAAGTAATAATAGTAATAATAATAATTAACAATAATTGTTAATTATTATTACTATTATTATTCCTTGAGCCCAAATGGGTTATTGACTCTGAGCCCATTCGGCCTGAGGAATAATAATAAGCAAAATCCAACTAGTTGGTCAAAAATATCAAGACAAGACAACTGTAACTAGCAAAACGCGATTCAGCCGCCATGGTTTTGGTTTTCAAAACTGGCGCTTTTATCCATCAAGTGAAAGTGAAGACAAAGCAACAGTCTAATGGCAAGTGCCTGTAGGTTCATGGTTTGGACCTTTCAGGCCCTTTTGATCATAATAATGACGACAGCAATAACAATAATAGTAATATTTATGGTTGTTTGATAATGTAGCAACCACATGCAGAAGTGAAGTTCATTCTTACATTAGACTGAGCTGTGATTGCTGCTGCTTGCTTTACTGGGCCAATAACCTGTTGCTGCTGTTACTAACACTATACTGTTGCTAATTACCAATAGTGAGCTTTTCATCACTGTAATGTACTAGTTCTTTGTAAATACTGATAATAGAGTAAAAGCAATGTCACATGGTTTCTCAGAGAGTAAAAGTTGATGAAAAAACCTGCCAATACAGGAAATCATGCCTTCATGAGTTTTCTTGTTTTACTGACAATAAAAAGGGAAGAGTTTGTTATGTTGTTTCCAATGACCTTGGCAAAGGAGAGGGACGTGGGGGTGATCACTGTACCATTTCTGGACGCTACTTACTCCATACATCCTCAGCATAAATTTTAACCAATAATTAATGACAAGTATTTTTTACGTGACTTAAGTTGTTGCCTCATTTTATGGAAATAAACTAACCGGCCATCACAGTTCTTTGCATTACCTGTAGCTTTTGTCCACTGGATAGAGACCATGTGACTTTTCATCCCACAAGTACTGTGAAGAAGCTCTAGCGAGTTGTTTGAGTGACTGCAAGAGTATGTGATTGTAATAGCAATAACAGTTGTAATAATGTCAATGGTGATAGACTTTGTTTAAAGTTTGTCTCTTTATAACTTTGCTGTTGATTGAGACAGACGTGAAACTAATCACAGATACTAATGTAAAGTGTAAGAGGAGATACCAAGTGCTGGTCTCCAATATATTCACATAGTAACTTACTTATCCTGTAACTTGCGCATCTTAGCAATTTAGATTAACAGAAAATAATGTGATAAGCTTTTACTTATGATTGGCCACAGTCAGATTAAGAGAAGCCAATTTTCCTTTCTGAACTTTCTGTTTGTGGATATAGCCCAAGACTCATCAAGTAATAGGTTAAGTGAGGGGTCATGCATCCAACTGTACATATAATGACCTATGGTTAGTTACTCCAGCCTTGTTGGCCACTGTGTTCAACTTACAATGTGAACTTAATGTGCAATAGTCACTCACCTTCAGGTAATAGTTACTGATTAGTTGGCTGGTTGGCTTACCCTCATGGTGATGTTACAACCCCCCCCCCCCCCTCCCTAACCTACCCCACCCCACCGATCATTGAGATATAACTTGAGTCTTGAGTTTTGAGGTCCTGGTAGTCTGCGTCAGGCTGGAAGTCTGCATTTCACAAGTACATTGTTATATGTGATCATTGAATGGAGACATTATTCTTTTATTATCTTTTATTTGCAGGGTCAAATTCCCCTGCGATGATGATGTATTATCTGTTTCCGTTTTAAGTTGATTAAGTAACATGCCCACGCCAAAAACAATTAATTTTTTGTAGTTCCACCGCTCTTTAACGTGCACTCACTTGTAGTTTGGTCGTTTTTTTGTGTGTTTTCAAAACAAAATCCTCTTTTCCTTGGATTATTTAAATTGGCCGAGTGTAAGTATCTGGTATGAGTGGATATTTTAAGGAAGGTCGTGATCTGGAAAGGAGTCTCTTGCCATATTTGGTACATATTTATAATTAAAGTTCCTATGATGCTCAGATGACGATACTTTCCCCATCCTTTGCCAGGAGTAACTAGAGCTAACCAGCTAACTGAACAATAACTGACTACTAACTGCGTTAATACCTGAAAGTGAGCCAGTTAACTAGAAACAGTTGTTTGCTCGAGAAATGCACGGTCCACTGTAGCCTCTGCTAACACCACTGACTCAAATAATACCATAATACTTTACCGAAGCAGGGTGTGGTCAGTTGAAATGGATTTTCTGATTAAGAAAAGGGAAGTGGCCAATAAATTGCACTCTGATAAACTGTGTTTTCCCAAGTCGTGGGTACAACACTAAATCAACCAATCACATTGCGGGTATGATTCTCTAGTTTAAAAAATCTAAATTATGCCAGAAAAGTTGATTTTTACAGGTTAGAGTTTCAAAAAAGTATTTGTAGAGGAACGTTCGTATATGGAAAATGGTCCACACTTTCAATGAACCTTGTTGTCTGAGAGCGGTCAACGCAAGTTTTACTTATCCTACAATTGGCTTGTGTGACCATCGTTGTTTTTAGAGTTTGTTATCGGTAAATAGCTTGCCTGTTTATTTGTGCACGATATAAGATTAGCTTTTAGTGGGCCTTACCTAAAATTTAAGTACTTCACTAACATACCACCACATTTTAACAGACCATTTCAAAAGACATCAACTTAAACGAAAGAAATATACGATCTGTTCGGCGCTGGCGGTATGGTCGTTGCTAACGGTCGGAGAATTCAACCTTAAAGTTTAATCACCGAGCTGTTACTGTATGTCGGGCGTCGCCATTTCAGTGTTATATTAAAGGGTGTGTTTACACGAGCCTGTCGAAGTTTGTAGATCCGTTACAGGTCCTTGTCCATGCGTGAACGATCATCAACGGATATTTTCATAAACAGTCTTTCGTGAAATAAATTTCCTTCTTGTGTGATCGAAACCCTAGCAAGCATATGAACATGCCTCAGTATCATTGTTATTTTAGCTGTTTTGTGTGTAACCACACGGCTTCTCATAGGTTTGTGACGGACTCGTGTGAACAACATGCCTCAGTATCATTGTTATTTTAGCTGTTTTGTGTTTAACCACACGGCTTCTCATAGGTTTGTGACGGACTCGTGTGAACATGCCTCAGTATCATTTTTATTTTAGCTGTTTTGTGTTTAACCACACGGCTTCTCATAGGTTTGTGACGGACTCGTGTGAACAATCTTGAGTATCATTTTTATTTTAGCTGTTTTGTGTTTAACCACACGGCTTCTCATAGGTTTGTGACGGACTCGTGTGAACATGCCTCAGTATCATTTTTATTTTAGTTGTTTTGTGTGTAACCACACGGCTTCTCAGGTTTTTTGTTATTTATATATAATTAACAATAGTGTATGAGTCGTTTCGGGTCTCACCCAGTTTTTGTAGTCGCTGATTTATTACTTGTTGTCGGTGATATAAAATAGCTATAATATAGCTTTAATTACTTTATATAGACGTAATTTATAGCCGGCGTGCAAATGTCTCCTTCTCTCCTTGCTTTAGAAGCTATTTCAGTGACGTCTGCACGAAGTAAATAATTTGGTTGCTGGGTTTTGCGAGCTCCAATGTAACCAGGATATTAGTGTTGATTTTAGAACAACTGAGCGGTTGTCCGCGCGCTGATTGGTGGAGTATGTACGGTGAAAAAGACGTTTGGCATGCCGTAATTTGTTTTTTCCTTTCTCACGCGCTCAGGTTTCCAAGAAACTTCGCCAAAAAATGGGCGATTAAAAAAAGTAGACATTTTAAAGAAAAACAAATAATATAACCGTGACTAAGAAAATGGGTAATTTTTAATCAGTGTGTGACCTAGATTTGTTATCTCCGATAGTTTAACACCTGGGCCCAGTTGTTCGACGGCCGACTAGCGCTTAACCCGGGGTTAAATTTAACCCGGGTTTCTTTTTCTTGTGTTCAAAAACATTTTCTCGCATAATTTTCTCTGTTATTTTTAGAGCTTCCAATCATCAACTTGTAGACAAAAAGAATTACAACTGAAATGCGTTTTAAGCTTTCATATCTGAATTCAAATCTCGCGCTAACCCTGGGTTATCTTAACCCAGCTTTGAACAACTCGGCCCTGTATGTTTTACGCGCAATGATACCAGTTTACTGCGAAACTGAATAAATATGTTCATTATTATTGAATAGTCAATAATGTCCATTGCCACTATTATAGATCTAGACCACAGAAATGACGTCAAAATGTTCGAATTTCAATTGGAACGGCGAGTGGTTACATTGCAATGTTTTGAACATCTTGACCACCTGTGCCTCTATATATTCAAGTAAGAGTCGATAAGAGTGGAAACTCGGAAAGAGCATTGTCGTCAAACCAAAAGTCTGACTTTCTATATTTGCCTTGTTTACGGGTAAAGACGCGTTTTTTAAATAAAGTCAAATCTTGTTTACACGGATACTCTGGGGGCCATAGAAAGTGTCCGTATTAAAGCGGGTAGAGTTTAGAGAAATTTAAGGGCTTTCTTTTCCCAGGTACAAGGAAAACTGTCCGTATTAAGCCGGTGTCCGTAAAGCGGAGTTTGACTGTACTTTCCCGAAAGGTGAAACAGAGATTATCATGTTGAGAGCGTGGTACCTTACACGCACCAATTTCTGTTTCACTATCGCCCTGGGTTGATGATTGCGGGTATTTTGCTGTTTATTAGTTTCAGTTCAAGGTATTTATTGTGGCTGCAGTTAAAGTTTCTAGATTTTAGACATATTTTGAATATGTTAAACCTGTTCTTCCTTGTTGCACGTACTTATGTGATTTTATTTCAATAAGTTATAAAAGAAATAAAAGTGTTTTGCACTCTAATCGTTGTTTGTTGTTTAACCCGCCGTTTATTGTGGTATTCTTAAACCCTTAAACTAATGACACCATAACAGATTTTTACTTTTTCCTGCCAATTCCAGACAACGTTCTCCTGCCTCATAACTATTGCTTGCGGGGTTGTAACTTGAACTCTATTTCTGCTAGGTTTTTCATGTTAAACGCAGGATTTTTGCTGGTTTATATCACGTGACGTGTTATCTAATAAGATCGAGGTACCAATTAAAGATGGGCCCAGGTTAACCTTGTTTGCAGGAAACGGAATTGTTAGGGTTAAGCAATCACTTCTGTAGAGTTAGTTTGGTAGAACTATCGCTTGTTACGCCGCACGGTAACTTTTGACGCAAATGAAAGCATAGTAAGTAAGTAATAACTTTATTTAACGAGGGTAAAGACATTGATTACTGGTCACCCAGTAGTTTTCATAATGGCCCTCCTACAATTAAAGTAATAAAATGTATCGATTAATTAATTAACTACCTATATAATCTACCAACTAAAATTACATAATGAACTGCTATTAATACAATATTGATTAATTGACTACTAATGAAACTAAAAGGTTTTACAAATCTTAAAATGATCAAGAAAAGAAATCATGCTGCGGTAAAGTTTAAATAAGTAATTTTTAAAATTAGTATGGAAAGCGAATTGTAGCAACGTTTTACCCAAAATGTAACAACTTTTTGAACTCGAAATTCAACAAGACTGGCGCAAAGTGGAACAATATTTTTAAAGGCAAATATAACAATGCAAAATGCAACAGCATTGAATTTACTTGGACAAATACTATTTTGTCAAAAATGTTGCAACTGTGCTGCGGTGAAAACCCTCTCGTGAAGTATCACTGTTATTGTTGCAATCGCCACAAAAGGCCAAATAACTTAAACAACAACAGTTTCTTTTGGAAGGATAACAACGGAGTTGAACTTGACAACTATCTTCTGACGCGCGCGTCAGGAAAGGCTTGAAATTGATCAGCACTGTTCTGATAGAATTCAGCACCGAGAAGGGGCAAATGATTTTTTAAATACTTCCCACTTACATAGGTAGTGTAAAGTTCACATTTTTTATCACCAAAATAACAATTCCTTAAATAGCGTAATTCAAACTTCCACTTGTTGTTGAAGGTGGGTCGATATAGCCGGAAGTCACTTCCTCCCTCTTCACCCGGCTCCCGCCTTTCCCACCCAGGAATCAGGCTCACCGTGGCGCTGACAGCTTCGTAGAGCAGAAATATATTAAACTTTACCCCGACATTTCCCCATGAAACCTCATGAAGTTGTTCCGTTTTGCAAATAAGATAATTCCTGAGCTGGCTGCCAGGCCCTCTGAAAAATATATTTAAAAAATGATAATTTTTGATGGCCGAGGAGCGCACCTTTCCATTGCTTTAGAATCAGCAGGTCATTATCAATGGCGGTCAAGGCAATGGAATTGGGGCAACAGTACGTCATCAGTTTGAAAATAATATGCCGTTCAAAACGATGGAAAGATTTATTGCTAAGAAATAAGTTTGAGAAGACTTTTTTTTTTTGGTATTATTTTGGCAGACTTATATTTGTATTTCTTCATAATTGCTCACGGCAATGGGAAGTTGCATAGGGAATTCGTCTCCAAAAGCAGTCCCATTATGCACTCAGCCCAGTCTGAAGTGCAACCTCAAAATAGCCATGAATGCAAAATAACTCGGTTATAGAGTTATGCCTGTTGAAAAAGTACCACTGATTGTTTGCCCATGCGTGTTGAGTCACCTGGTGAGTTTTTGAAAACAATCACATTGATCGAGAAGGCCTGGGAAGACGCCGTACAGGAGCTAAGCAATATGATTGTCAGTGGGAGCATTTGAAACGGTCCCACACCACTAGGAAGTTACTTAGAAAAAATTAGAATAAGAATCGTTTTTTTAAACTTAGAAAAAATTAGAATAAGACATCGTTTTTTAAAGTCTAATCCAGAAGACTACCTTATTGGGAAGTACCAGAATCCTTCCAAGAGTTCTCGATTGCCGAGTTTACTGGCCATAATTTCCTAATTCTTACACGCAAACTGCGTCATTAAGTTGAACATCAAAAGTGTAGTGCGGATTCTTACAGTTGGGTTATCGCATATTTTGTTTGGTTACGTTTCTTGACCAAAAAAAGACCAAGTTTAATTAATGAAATAACAACTGTCTACCTCCATTATTTAAGTAGAATAATACGCTTTTTGTATACGACGCAGCGCATTCTATTGATTTCACTTCCCTTCACGATTGACGTCATTACTTCTTAATTTATCATGCTGGTATCTTGGTGATTGGTTGATTGAATTTAAGCCAATATTTAGAATGAATATCAGGCTTCCAAGGTTCACAAGTCATTACTGAGTACATTTATGAAAAACGTTTGGAACAAACGTTAAGTTGTCATGGCAAACACTTGTGCTTCACGGCTTCCATGTAGAAATTCCACTCGATATCTTTTTAGCATCTCCTTTTTCTTGGCAATATTCATTATTCTTGCCTTCATCGATTACGAAAGCATCTACAAAGGAACAAATAGCGAGCCAGTGTCGAGATATAAACAGTCACAACTACAAAGGAAAGTTCCCGGAAGGTTTGATGGCGGTGAACGAGAACATTTATGGCAAGATGAAAGCCGAGACTCCAAAGGTCTACAGGAACTGATGAGTCAGTACGCGGAAGCTGATGTAACTTTGACTGAGGCTGATAAACCAAATTTGCCGCATGCCCCGGCGGAGCAAGATAGAACATTACCTTTTAAAAAAATGTTTGCAAACGCCGAAGAGAAAGGCAAAAAAAGGAGAAAATCATTGAAATGGAACAACATGATAGTTCCGTTAACTGATTTGGAGGAAGAAGAAAATAAACACCAAGTTTTGCTGCTGCTGATAGTATCAAGTGCACCTAGAAGATATGACAGAAGAAACGCCATCAGACAAACATGGATGAGCAAATGCGACACTGGAAAGGTAGTTTTCATGTTGGATCATGAATTTTTAGATATACAAATGATTTTTAGAGATACAAATGGATCTCATATACGTTCATGGGTGCAGTGAAATGAAAATGAGAATGTTAAAAATTGCATTTTGGGGGAGGGGGGGCAGCCTAGTGCACTGCCTACGTTAAAACGATTCTTTTTTCAGCATTATCATATTTTAAGAGAAGAGTTTTCATCAGAGAGTTTCAAGAGTTTTTTATATCGAAAATAATTATAGCTGTGAAAAGCATTTGATAAACTCTTTCGAGCGTAATATACAAAAGCACTTTTACTTAGCTTTGGCTCCGATGAAAGCTAACCGAGTTTCAGACCTTTTTTTGTTCGTCCTCGTTTTTTTTTCTTTTCTGTGCGATAAGAACCAAACTAAAGCATTGAAAAGAAAGAATAGTATCTTATTGCCACTTTTTATGCTGAAAAAAGTAATGGTTTCTCAATGGTAAGAAGTGCATGAATGATTTATTATTTAAATTTTAACTGAAACAAAGGAAAAACCAGTAAGCTGAATAAACATGAGAAAATATTCACCAAAAATATAATAAACAAAAATTGACGAAGTTTTTGGAGAATTTCATGATGTGTCCGTTAACTGAAAAACATTTAAGGAAATCTTTATTTTCCATGATAAGTATAGTTTTCTTTCAGTGTGATGCATGCGCCAGGGCTTTTGAAGGTAGCATTTTTGACGAGGTTTTTATAGCATCTCACTGCCGCTTTTTATGTTGAACAAAATGAATGGCTTCTCATTGGTAAGAAATGAATAACCTATTACTCAAATTCAGTGTAACTTAGACAAAAGAAAAAGCTGAGTAAATATGAAAAAATGAATATTTACCAAAAATATAATAAAAGGAAATTAACGAAATTTTTGGAGTACTACTTTACGTATATTTCATGAATGTTGAACATACAAGTGAAAAAAAATAGAAAATAAAAAAGGGGGAAAATAAAAGTTAATTGAAGAAATATTTGGAGGTATTTGTAGATTTCTGGAAATTATATATCTATAAAGGTTATCTCTGTTGATTCTGTGATTTTACTAAAACGAGGAACGGTCATGTCACGGGAAATGGGAACCTCAAATAAACCTGAGCCCTCAGTATCAGTGAGCCAGCCCACGAGTTCACCATTCAAAACTGAGATCAGTGATTTTTTCCAGGCTAGATGCATCTTTTTCACAGACGGCCTTCAGCTTGAAGAAGCTCAAACTTCAAAGCTACTGAAAGAACTAAGCATTTTTAAAGACATCAAATTTTCACCCACAGATATTGACGCCATGATATTCGGAGAACGCTTTCTTTACCAGATATTGTGGGCGAAAGCAAAGTTCAACTTCCAGTTCCTCTTACGCGTTGACGATGATTATTTCATATGTATGGAAAGACTTTTGTACGAGTTACCTTTTAGACCAAAAAACAACCTTAGCTGGGGTGTGTACCATTGTCATGATGAGGATTTAGTTTACATGGATGAATCATGGGCGCTGTTTTCTCAAGATGTTATCCAGCAGTTTCTGTCTCAAGATCCTCAGACAATGTTATGCCATCCTTTCGGAGATCAAACTTTTACTTTGTGGATAAACGCGTCAACTCTAAATCTTAACGATTTTAATGATCACAGACTCCATTACTGGCCACCTGCAGGTAAATTGGAGAAGTTTTATTCTATTAAGAATGTTTGTGACAAGTTCCTGGGAATACATGGCAGTTACCCGGATGTAATGCGGTATTTGTGGTTAAATAATAATGATAGCCGCAAGGATATAACTGATCTAACGCTATTAAGAGAGTCTTGCTTTTTCCAAAAGGTTTTCGACGTCAATAAATTTAAAGGAGTATATGGTCACAAGCCAAGACGTTGTCTGGAGAAACCTCGCTGGGTTTCGATGCTTAAGTCTTGGGCAGGCAGTGAGAGTCTTGAGTTAACAAGATAAAATATTAACCTGGGTGGCGCGAAAGATTTTAAGTCGCATTTCGTACAACTAAGTTAACTGCTGGGAACTAATGCTCTCAGGTAAATAGTGAAAATAACAAACATGACAGAGGAAAAAAGTTCATCCTTAAGGTAAATTGAAGATAAATTCTGTCGATTACAAATTAATTTTGAAAGCTGTAAGTCAAAGTGCAAGAAAAGGTACTTCAAAAATTAGGGTTACCCTCAGTGCTTTCCTGCCCATTACCAGCTTCTCTGTCATGCGTCAGTATGAGTTGCTTCTTAGTTTCTGTAGCTTGATACAAGAATGTTATTCTAAATTAACGGTAAATTAAATGACAGCATGTCAGCCTGGTGTTCATTGCATAGTCACTCGCTTGTAAAGCTGAAAACCAGCGGTTGCACGTCCATGGAGCCTTTAGTCTGCCTAGCAGGCGCTTGGAAATAGTGGGCGAAAGAGAGAGCGGGCGCGCGAGGGAGACACGCGTGTCTTCTTCTCGCGCGCCCGTTTTTTCCTGTGCCCGCTACTTCCAAGCGCCTGCTACGCAGGCGATGAAGCCTTCCGATCCAAGTAACCTGGAGGAACGTAAAAGGAAAGGCAAACATTTTTCTCTTAGTTATTGTGTCCACGGCCCCATCTAGACAGAAAAGAAGGGCAGCCATTCGAGAAACATGGTGGAGCAAATGCCACAGCGACGGCAAGGTAAATTACTATATATACCTTGGCTCTTTAAGTGAACCTTCAAGCTTTACCTGCTGGTGCCCAGCTGTGTATAGTTAAAACTCACATGCAGTATATATTTGAGAGCGCTTCGTCGTTCATCCTAAAGCGGCTCTTTTAGACTGTCTACTCCAAAAGTTTATTTTGGCGAAGTAACAGCGACACAGCGAAAGAAAGAGGTCACACCTCTAACAGATATTTCACAAACCTGTAATAAACCGAATGTATTTAATATTTCCTTCATGGGCAAGCCATACAAGTTTAATTTAATGCCATGTATCGAAAATACGCAAAGGACTCCTAAAAGAACAAGTGTGACTTGGGTATACTCTGGGGGAAGTAAATTAACAAACGTATGTTAATCTAGTTTACAATTAATATTTTTTTCAGAACAGCCGTTTTATGGCAATTATTCGACATTAGATTCTCATACAAACACTGTTATTTCTCACACGTTTGCCTACTCGTCAAGATGGCTTCGAAAACCGTGACAAGGTCTATTTAAGATGAAGTGTTCAGGTGTGTTTCTCAAACTCTGATTTTTACGGTCTCTTATACTTTTAAAAAGTCTCCAGTAACCGAAATAAATGATGAACTTTCTTGCATATTTGGAATTAAGCTTCTAGCCATTCAAACTCTGAAGAGAAAAAAGAAAAAAGAAACAAGAGTTGCTTGTCTCGCCGGCTTCCCTCTCCATGCCTCGATATACGCATGCTAAGCATATTTGTAAACACTTTTTCTAAACGAGAATATAATAAAAGCAAAGCTTCTGGCAACACCTTCTACCGGCAATTGTATCGTACTGTACAAAAAGTAAACTTAGGGCCTGTTTACATAGAGTGGGGGACCCCGGTCTAGTGGGGTAAGTTTCTTTTGTTTTCACGCTCTGGGGGACACAAAACAAAAGAAACTTACCCCACTAGACCGGGGTCCCCCACTCCATGTAAACAGGGTCTTAACCTGCCTCGTTTTCCTATGCCTGTCACGGCTTTATATTCATTCGTCACATTGTTAACAGGTTGCATTACATGTTGAGATCAGAATGTACAATTATGATACATAACAAAACCTTTTCTCCTAAACTCAAAGAGACATGCAAAATTGACTCTGCCACCTGAAAGTTATACCAAACAAAAAGGTTTTCGATTCTGTTATGGCGTCACTAAAGTTGGCTGTTATTACACTGGTCACCTTTTCACTGCCCTTGAGTTGTGTGCAAAGTAAAAGAGGTGGGTATCAAAAGGCATATTTTCCCATGTTTTGTTCACACATGTAAATTAGACAAAGGCCAGAATTTCGCGCCGGTTATTTAAACTGGAAGACTAGCTGAGACCGCGGTTTACAACAAACGTGGACCTCCAGATCTTTGGTAAGTAGGTTGGTTTGCCACGTATATAGATTCTATCTTTTTCTTCTCTGTAATGGGTGCCTACTCCATTGTCCACAGAGAACAACCTTTTGATAAGGCTAGGATTGGTTAATACTGGAAACGTATGGCTTGGAACACCGTTTTTTAAAGTAACCCACTAATTTACATAGGTGTTTTTGTTGTTGTTGTTATAATCTTTGGAAACGGATAACAGGATTTCTTTTAGCTTAACATCTTCAAGTAAATCACTGGGCCACCATTGAATTTTCCCATTTCGTCAGTTATTCTAAACGTCAACTACAATTTTAACCTTGTTTCTAAGGTTTTACAAAATGTCATGTATCTAGTGCACCTATTAATACTGGCACAGCGGGGCTGATGCTTTGGGATATACAATACCGACTACGACTTTTTTCTTTGTCTTCAAAATTTTTCTTATTCGACAGTTTGATGTTGCAAGTACACATTGGTACTATAAAGGTGTCTTGAAATCCATAACGACTAAAAAAATATTTAGCGACAGCTATACTGTTATAGTCCCATCCAGCCATCTTTTAAAGGAATGCACACGAAGAAATTTGCGCGAACAATGAAAAAATACAAAAGGCTTGAGTCATAAAAAAAAGAGTTTCAATGTAGAGTTGAGTGAATTGTTATAAAGATAAAGATTTCAAAAAATTGGAGGTGGGAGATGGGGGGCAAAGAAGTGAAAACATATAAAGAGTTGCTGCTAAAATTTAAGTGGTAGCACTAACTTCGCCGACCCAAGAGTTTTTCAAAATATACATCCCTAAAGCGAACGGTTTTGGGCCAAAGAGACTAATGCAAATTAATTGAAAATATCAAAAAATGTATTGATAATCGAGAGAAAAAGGATAAGTGTTCGACTGGCTGACAAGAAACCTGAATATTTAATCGCCGCAATGAACAATCTTATTATTGCCGGTAATGGATCAATACTAATCAGTAAAAGTGTTTCTAAATCTTCAATTCACAAATGCAACCTTCGATCACATTTCAGATTCTACTTCGCATCCTACCCTTCCCGAAAACTGGGGCATTTTTTTGCTTTATGAGGGTTGCTTCCAGTTGAATGAAACTCCTGCGAAAGAACGGACAGATGCCAAGAACAACAACCACGTCTGCAATGATTACTGTGACAGTGAAGGAAAAACATTTTCAGCGACCATTGGTGAACGATGCTTATGCTTTGACAGCCGCCCGGCAAACAGTTTGTCAAAAGGTGAATGCGACACTTCGTGTCCAAAAACTCCCCCTACAAATGCTAAGGAAGGTTCATCGGGTTGTAAAGATCTTGGATGTTGTGGTTCCACGGAAAACAGCGCTGTAACAGTCGTTCAGACGATAAAAATCAGCCGAGAACAATTAGGTCTCAAGAAACATGGTAAGAATCCACAGACTTTTTAACTCTGTGAATTTGAAATGCGAAACGCAGTTTTAACTGAAGATGGGTGATATAAAAACGCTGAAAGCATCTTACTCAAAATGATGGGTTTATTGATAACTGTACGCCATCAATCTAACAAAAAACGTTTCTCTTTCCAGGCCAGAGGATTTTTTTAACTTCAGCGCTTTCACTTTAGCTGCGCTAAACGAAAAAACGTTTAAAGAATTCCTTTATACTAATGTTATACACAAGAAGTGGTCAAGATCCAAACTTAAAGATTAAGTATGCACTTTATATTGAGCGCCACAAAACGTTTTTATTGACAGTATTTCTATTCTACATTCTGTGAGAGTGAAACTGTTTTCTACAATAAAGTGGAATACATATATGAATATACATCTGATTTCAGTTAGGACTGAAGAATTTATCCATTGGCGCGTGTTCTTCACCACCATGCAGTTTTCATTATATTTTAGTAATGGTATCTTTTTTTCTTAACCTACCTGTGAGATCATGCACCTTGCAGCAGGCACATGCCCGCCAAGAACAAAGACGGCTTTGGGAGTTTTATAGACCCTAAAGGATGCTTCAGACGGAGTGAAAATCCGGCGAAAGAAAAGCCGCGCAACCCGCAGAATGTTAACGTCATTTGCGTTAACTTCTGCGCCCAGGAAAATATAACTTATGCGGCTACCATTTCTGATCGATGCCTTTGCTTGAACAGCCTACCGTCTGAAAAGCTCGAGGACAACCAATGTACTACTCGCTGTCCAGGTAAGAAAAGTGATTAGTGTGTCACTAATTTCCTGCCAGTTCAAACCTGGAAGGACAAACTAACTATGACGCCGGTCATGAAAGGTCTTACTGATAAAAACTATATATAGCTCAGGGCCAATTGACTCCAACAATTCAGTGGGTCCACCATACAGTGGGGTTTGTTGATTTACTTTCATGATGGCTAAAAAATGTTCCTCTGATTATATGTTCTTCAATGACGTTTCATTTGCTCAGGGTATGGATCCAACGAAGATGGTCCATGCGAAGGGTGGGGTTGCTGTGGTTCTTTGGACGAGGATGCTATATCAGTGTATGAGATTGTCCCAGCAGCCTGGGATCAAGAAACAAAAGGAAACGAAGATGTGACTAAAAAGTACGAGACAAAATAAACTTGTTAAGAGAATAAATCTCAAAAATCGCACTGCTTTTTTTATTTCGTCTCTCAATAGTGTCCCACTTTTGTGTTACTGTTGGTGAAATCTCTCGTCTCTATTACTATGACTACACAAGGCTGTGCTCTGAAGCCTTCGTTCGAAAATAACTACAGTGAATGGACTTTATAGTTACCTTGTCCGCGCAGTGGTACAGACTCCAGTGACATTTATCGGCGGTAGTCATGGATGTGATGTCGTGGATCATCTTATTGATTGTGCACATCTAGCTTGGTCAAAACACGATTTAGCATGTTATAGTTATACAAAATGTAATTTGAGCAATTTAAACATCATTACTGATCAGCTAAAAAAACTTTTGGAATCGCAAAAGAGACACGATAAGAGGCCGCCAAAAACGGTAATGTTCTCTAATAAGGACCTCATTTGTGAAAACATTCAGAATATATGATTCGGTCAAAGAACTTATCGGGATTTTTTACTTGATACCTCACATTATCCATGAAGGTCCTTAACTTCTGTTACAAAACGCACCCTTATCATTGCGACAAATCAAAGAAGAGACTTGTCAAAGGTGTATTTAAATACATTCCACGGTACTTAAAAAGCCACAGTGTGTTTTCCAGATGCTGAATTTGAACAAAGATAATTTGAAAAGTTAAATCTTAAACAAAGGACACAAAACACAACGAAAAGTGTTCCACCTAGTAGCCAGACTTCCGACGATCCTCCACTCATCAGAGTTGCTATTATAGCTTTCAATAGTATTAGTCCCACCACCTCCAAATACAAACATCATATCTTGAATAACTCCCAGGCCAAAATCACGTCGTGGATGATTTGTGGAAGTTATAAAATTCCACGAGTTCGTTGCTGGGTGAAACACTTCAGCCGACTTCAAAGGAGCTTTGTGCCCATCAAGACCTCCAATAACGAAAATTTTATTCTTCATCACTGCAGACTCGTGACGAAAGCGTTCCTTTTTCATGGGCTCCACCTTTTCCCATCGGTTGCTCGCAGGATTGAAACACTCAACCGAGGCAACTGCTAGGTCCCCTGGGATTGTAACTCCACCTATAGCATACACTTTTCCCAGAACGCCAACAGCTCTGTGACAGCTCCTGCGCATGCTCATGCTGGGGAGTTGGTTCCATGTGCGAGTCGCGAGGTTGAAACTTTTTGCGCGCTTTCCGCCCCCAACAACATAAATAGAGCCCATACTCTCGCAAACGGCACAGTCATTCTCCTTTGTTCCATTTCCGATCTGGTACCAAGAATTCAATTTTGTATCATACTTTTCCACTCGAGTGCCACCTCCCAGCACAACATATAATTCTTCGTTTACGACAACAGCAGTACCAGTGGTTGGCGCCATTCCTGTTACTGGGCGACAGATTCCATTTTCAAGATCAAAAGTCTCAATCCGGCTCGATAGTTCTCCAATCAAGTAAAGAACATTTGGAGACTTTCGCCTTAAAGCTAACTTCTTTTTATTGCTTGATGGAGAAGCCAAGTCATTTATGACTTCCTCTATCAGCTTCTTCCAGTTATCTACAGCAAGAACGAGCTCGTCTTTTAAGACAATGTTCATTAAGAACTCTTTCCCCATGCAAGGGAAACGAACCAACTCAAATATACCCTACAAGATGTTCAAAAAGGTGTGTTAAAGAATGAAAGCCACGACCATGACAATGACGTGCATTTAGTCTTCTTATTTTAAGAGTAATCTTACGTCCATGCAGTTTTTTTCTAGTTTGAAATTTTCTCACTTTTGTGTGTACTTTAACTGAGGGCATTAGCTTGTTCAGCAAGTCTGGGAATTTAAGGGAAAAAATATTTAGTTTTGTGTGGGTATACACTGCATAGCAAGTAGCATCTGGGAATATTGAAGGTTTATCTGAAGGAGTCTCAAAGGAATGGCTTATAAAGTGGGTAACATTTTGGAGATAAATGTGTACAGAACAGCAGCAACAGAAAGGAAAGAGTGGGAAAAAACGAAAAAATGAAGGTATTATATAAAGTGTCCAATGCAGCATTACTTGACACTCAGTTCAAACCTATATGTTCACTATGTACCACTAGGGGCTAATAAGCTTCTTGTGGAAACAACACTCCACCTTCAAGCATTTAAAACCATGCTTCAAATCTTAAAACAGCAATCAGATCAGATACTTTAAGCCACCAAACAGTCACCTAATTGGCATATGAACATCTGTCTAATGCCCTTCAAATTTTGAATGTTTGGGAACCAGACAAGTCATGCTTGGCACCCTATTAGAACATAATTATTTCTTTGCCCATGTCCACATTTAGATGCAACTAACAGTATAACAAAGACTTGATAGAAAAAAGTCCATAATTCAAAAATAAGTGGCTAATATAATGTGACCGGATATATTACTTCTCTTCATTCTGATCATACTAGTTGGGGGGACGGGGGTCAGAATCTCCCGCTTCTCTTACCGGTTCTCCCGCCTGCGGTACATTTTTTACCCTTTGTCTCCCGACTCCTGCCCTTTATTGTGTCTCTCCTGTTATCATGTAAATCATGCTCTTTGACTCCCTATTCTAATAAGGAGTGCTTTGGCCTTGTCCAAAATAAAAAAATGTGTTGTAAATCAAACCACTTCGCACTCTCCAGCGCGATCATTGAAGTGGCATAATTTCCTTCGACACAAGTCTACACCACACAGCAAAATCTTCAGTGTTTTGTGAACTACAGTCGCACTGAGCGAGCTCCCAGGAAGGTCTTTCATGGACGGATTTTTCCCCACCACACCAAAAAATATTGAGACCAATCAAAATGGTATTTGATGACATTTGACCTGACTCGCTTTTTTGTTCTTCCGGAGAATTTTGACAGCTAGCAAGACAGACAAGACACTGACACGACTGACACAGTTGACACATGTGTACATGTGTCATGCCATTTCATTCATCTCCTATGATGTAAGTGACTGAGAAAGGTTTTTAATTTCACAGGAAGTAATGCTGTCTTTTTGTATCCCGAGTATGAATATTCATTTTTTGACTTTTCTCGCATATAAAATTTTAATTTAAGCCTCAGAGAACGTTAAATGGAAGTCCAACCTCGTCCCCAGGAACGAGGTTCAACAACTAATCTTACAAAATACAGCTTACCTGGAACCTGAATCTTTCTTCTCTGTCATACTTGTACCATCTGATCACAGCTTCATATATATCTTCCTCCATTTTAACATGCAACCGATCACTTCCCACTATCTTGCTCAACTGTTCAGCAGGAATCAAAACAAACTCGTTCTCCCGTGAAACATCGATAAAATTCCAACTGATAAAGCTGCTAACTTTTGATTCAAGATGATTCAAGGAATACTGCATTGCCAGTGACTGAATTCCGAGACAGTTTTCAACGCGGATAAGCGTTTCTAAGAAATTAGAGCATTCCTCAACTACTGAAGGGAGTTGGAACAAAGCGGCCGCGCACAGCATACTTTCTACATTGGAATCAGTGATAGTAAGCTCACAAGTGTAAAAAAACTCCACAAGTTTCTCTACGACATTTTCATCACAGTCTTGTAAGGATATTGTTCCCAAATTGCTCTCAACAAACCCAGTTGTTAGCATGGCTCGAAAATATGGGCTGCAAGCTGCTAGTATGACTCGATGGGCCCGAATTTCCCTTCCGTTTACTTTAAGCGTGACATCACATAACTCGTCGAAGGATCGCATCTCATTCATTACCAAAAAGGAGTCTTTTTCATGGTCATCCGTGATTTCTAGAACTCTATCGCCACATTCCTCAACGGCAGCCATCTTGTAAAGTGGCAGGTAATAACATAGAAACTGGGACCTTACATGGCGTAGTAACCAACTGCTGGCATACAAACATTGGAGGCTTATAATGTGAAGTGAAACATGGCAGCTGACCAGGAGACTTCAGCAAAAACCAAGGTGATTTGTGACAAGCTTGGGGAAATAGAATTAGAATGCTTTGAAATACGAAAGAGTACCTCAGGTAATTTTTACTCTCTGCTTAGAATATTATGATTTCAGTGGGAAAGTGGGGCATTTCGCTTGTGGAATCCGGAAATTTGGAATCCTGAAATTATACGGCTCGGGGAATCCGGAATCCCAGTAATAATATAACGAATGCAATCGGGAATCTAAGTTCCAATGCCAAAGAATGCGAAATCCAGAACCCGAAATCCGGAATCCACGGCATGGAAATTAAGCCTGTCTAGGATTCCCAGTTACATTGGGCGAAAGATCCTTATGGGTTTGTCATGCTTGCCCTCTGTCAGCCCCATTTGCCTCCACAAAATATCAGGAATGATCTATTTATCCTTTCCCACTCTACTAAGCAAAAAATTTTTTTTTTCATACCTTCCTTCCGTAGGGTTGATGAATTGGGGCAGGGGGTGGGGCATGGGGGGAGGAGGGGCATGATATTGAATGTGAGTAGTTAGTTAATCATACTCTGACTTTTATTGCTTTTAACCTGATAAAAGGAATGTAACCAAGCATTTGTTGTTGTTGATTTGTTGTTGTTTTCAGATTTGAAGGAACTTGAATTATTGGATAAAGTACAGGACAAGTGTAGATCTTGTGGTCATTTGCTTGAAAAATGGTAAGATCAGCCCTAGGGGCTGGAAACAGACAACAGACCTACTATGCCTATACCAAGATGTAAAAGTGGTAGTAAAAAGCCTAGTATTCTTCCACATTGATAATAATCACAGGAGTTCCATATTTTATTGATCGTCAAAACAGGAAAGATGCAGCAGAGAAAGAGGAGGTGCTGGGCATGATTCTACAGCAGTATTCACAGGTACGGTAAAGACAAAATATAGTGAGGTAGACCTGTACTTGACCTTATATGTTGTTGCTGATATAAAGAGGAAGCTAAACTGACTTTGAATGTTTCAGGCAGTTCTTGATTTAACATATGTCATAGAATGTCGACTGGTTAATGACGACTTTCCACAAGATAGAAGTAAAGAAGAAATTGGACATGTTATAGGTAACAAGAGACTGAACTAGATATAAAATCTGTCAAAATACAGAAATCATTTGAGTATCGGTTAAATAAGTGGAAGTTTGATTATTTAGTGCATCCTCTTATACCTCTGTTATTTCTATTATGTACAGCAAAAACCACTGTTCCTCAAGTTTAACTCAATAGACAATTTTGGGTTTATATCTGTGGACTATTTTATTTTAACATTTTTGTGTCTTGATTAAGGTAGGCTAGACCAACCTCAGCAACTAGTGAAGGAAACTTTTGGACAAGAGGATCAGGTAAAGGAAATAAGTTACCCTTTAACTTATAGTATCCACATCAAGTTAATCATTAGGTAGTCAATGAACAAAAATAAAAGCACCAAAGAAAAGTCATGCCTGTTAATTATTATTATCATTATTATTATTCTAAATCTGTCATTAATCCTTTTTATTTTAGTCTTTGCTTTGAATGATAGGGGGTATAGCTGAGTAATAAGAGAAGAAAAAAATAGAGATGCACTGTGTACCAAATTGGATCAAGAAACAGAAATAAGAACTCCAAAGTTGGAGCAGCATTGGTATACCTTTATGTTTCCAAAAATAAACCTCCAATATACCATTAAAATGGTTGGGGTATTGAGGTTCAACATGTTATCGCTAAAACATCAGATACAATACAGTCAAACTTGCTTTATGTTATTTATCACAACCTGCTAAACCCTTGTAAGTTTCATTACAGACTGTCACTGCCAAAAATTGTGTTGTCATGTTCAGGGATCATGCCATTATTCCCACAAAGTAGTAAAGTTATGGGAAGAAGTTAGCTAATTTCTGGTCATGATAATACCTCATAGGGTTTTAATCAGTAAACTGCAAACTGTACAGTGGAGTGAGACCTACTGGTAGTTGATCTAGCAAAGAATATGAACTTGGCAATCCAGCCATTGAACAACATAGACCTCAAGCAATGAGCTCCCAAAGACAGTACAATAATTGCAACACCCTTATTACCTCCCAATAACAAACTATGTTTTAACTGTTTTAGGCCATTCAAGTATTAGGCACAGATATGGTGGAATGTCTGTATTGGAGGCGTGGTGCTCTGTGTTATATGTACTGCCATACAGTTTTTAACAATGCTCCAAGAGTGCAGCTCAGTGAATGGGATTTCATTCAGGTATGACTCTGCCTTGAGCTAATGGCTTGCCTTGGTTATATTCTGGACCTGTCATTTCCTGGGAGAAGTTAGGTTGATTCACATGGAGAGCTATAATTATGCAGGTTTAATTGAGTACCATTGCTCCATTTTCTATAAAATTGTTGAATGTCTGTGATTGGTAGTCAATTAATCATTGATCTTTTAGGAGACAGTGAGGAGCAATCTAACAAGTTTTTTTTTCTTTGAAGGAGGTAATCTTAATGTTGAATAACACCAACCAATTCACTGCCATGACATCTTTTGTTTCACTTCTACCTTGCAGTGTGCTGAGTCAGGAGTTGTTTATCTTGAGTCAATGCTAAGTGTCCGTTCACCTCTTGTTGTGGACGAGTATGAAAACACGAAGGACTCTGAAATGGTGAAGTTTCTTCAAGAAGGTAGGTGGAGATACAACAGGTATGGTGCAACAGGATCTAACTTGCATGCTGTTAAAAAGATCTAAGAAGGGCCATTTTTTGTGAAATTTAGCGAAGCCTCGCAGATAGCACTGACTCATGGAGACCACAGATACCTCTGTTGCTTACTCAGCTGGAGAACATCACTACCTTACATGCTGCCGCCCCTTCTTACCTCTCTGGTCCCTCTGTGATTCAGTCACTGGGTCCAATTGAGTGAAACCTGTTTTGCTTTGTTTTAATTCTACTGTCAAGGCTGCTGGAGCATGTCTATAGGGCGTGGTCACTTAAAGTAGTTTATTTTTGCAGGTGTATTTAGCGATACCCACCTTCTTGCACTGATGTACGCAGGTGAGCTGTGTTACTGGCATTGGCAGATAACAAAAGAAGAAAAAGACGCAACTTTGAGGAAATTTGATTCAGTGGCAAGTGGGAGGAAGTTTCTGAAAAAATTTGTGAACATTGTCAAGGGAAATTTACAAGGACAACAAGGCTGGGACTGCTCCAGAGCTGAACAACTTCTCACTGAATTTCCTGTATCCTGATGTTTGTAACCCGGCTACTTGCATGTGAGGTCGATGCTGTTATGCCGGAACATTATCTTGTTGCCCTGTTAGATTTTAATAAATGCTGAGGACAACAGCAGCGATTAGATCAAATTCTTCACAACGCAAGGAAAGCTGAGAACACACCCAGCTGCACAAAAGAAATCTTCTCGATGAATTGATAAGAATACATATGTACTTAGCTACCGCCCTGTATTGTCACTAATGCAATTGTTGTTAAAGTCCCCGTTAGAAGAGTTAATTTAGGACAAATGTTATCAGTAGGCAGCTTAAGCAGCAACGACGCCGACGGCAGTGACAACGTCCCTAAAATAATAAATTTGAGTTCCTTTTAAACTTTATCGCGTCTATTTTAGACCCTCTCAATTTCTCAATCTCAATGTTTCCTGAGGCGAGATTCTCGGGAAACAAAATTAAATGCTTCCCTCGGGACCGGTCATCAAGGGTTTATTGTTTTGTTTTGTTTTTTGTTTTTTTACGTTGTCGTTGCAGTCGTCGTCTTGGATGCCTTAGCTCCCTATTTACTGTATTAAAACTCGGAACAACAACAATGTCTGCCGAGTTACATTAGTATGGTGTTGCCTGGAATGATAATGCCAACACCAGGGAAAACTACAATAATAATAGCAATTTTCCGCCAAGGCAGTCCAAAATAACTTTGTTAAATAATAAACTGGTTAATTCATCTTCCGCTTTAACAATCAAATATGGTCTGTTTTTTTGTTTTTGTTTTTTGTTTGTTTGTTTTTGAGAAGGATTTTTCCCTTTCCCTTAAAGTGTTAAATTTCATTTATTTCAAACGCTGAAATAAAAAAAAGTACTTTTCTAAAATAAATACTAATAGGAAAAATGTTCAAGAAAAATTAATGATGAACAAAAGTGCCATGTTGGAGTTGGAGTTTCTTTCCAAACGTTTCGGGCTAAGCCCTTCATCGGTGGAGTTACATGTACGTTAGAATCTTTATAAGGTTTGCATTCGCCATTAGTTAAAAAATAAGTGAACAAACTTTGTAGCCAGTTACGCAGGCGTTATGTTGTTAGGGGGAGACCGAACTAAACACGGGTCGATGCTCAAAGAACGTCTGCTTCTTGGGAGGCTATGAAAAAGGGAATTCCATTTTTTTACTCACTTTTATTCCATTTTTTACTCACTTTTTCTTTTTCCCAATTTTTGCGCAGTTTTCTCTATGAGCTTCAGCTGCGGAAAACTAGATTTCCTAGTCGTCGTCAGGAAATGCCGTTTTCTAAAAATTAATTAAGACTTCGCAAGAACATGGACATTATTATCAACTGCTTTGATCCAAAAGTATAATATCATATCTAATTGACGATTTTGCGAAACATTCGTATCGCTATTCTTTGTTTGGAGCATTCAAGCATTCACTCACGCGATACACCCACACTCTTGTGTTGTTAAACTGTTTAAAAACGCAACATGTCTCCAGTAGTGCTAAAAAAGGAACGGATCCCGGCAGTTTATGCTGTGTAAATCGGCACCAAGAAAGGGTGGTGAACTCTCAGATACTTTGGCTATTTTCGAGGTTCAAGCTTCACCAACCGCTAATTTCTGTTACGTTAACGTATCTTGACCGAAAGCAATAGATCAACCACCCGCGCAGTGACGTAAACGCACTGGGGAGAATGAAACCTCCTTCTTCAACTCGTTTTCAGGTTCGTTAAACACCACTGATAACCGTGAATATATCACCGCCTCAATTGGCCAGTGTGATCCTTAAAACGCAAACTTTTCAGTTAATTTTATTTCGTTGGAGGGAGAGAAGAATGTGACTTTGCGCAAAACAAAGGACTTCAGCAAAAAATAAAAGGAAGCATGTATTGAATAAACTGCAATTTAATTTTTCAAGGTTTTCATGCTGACTGACTGACGTCATTAACCGCCTGCCGTGCGGAAGTTCAATGCATAGTCAGTTTGGCGACAGCAAGGCCGGTACCATGACAATCCATGACATTGCAGGATATTTCGCGGGAAGACGTCCGTTTGTATAAGCCTCAGTAGCTACAAAAATTAACAAGTGATAACTTTGCGAAGAGACAAACACTTGATAAATTATAGTCAGAAAAGTTGCGAAATTGAAACAAACTATTGTTTAAATAAATGTTGCTTGTACTTATAAAAAGTGCTTTAAAATGAAAATCGTAACTTATTAGCAAAACGTAATACTTCCTTCAACTCGTCGTTGTGATACTTTCGTGTTCTTAATGGCAATCCGTGATTCGTTTTTAAAAATGTTTTTCTCTAAGTCTTACATATTGTATCATAGCTCAGTGTCTGAAATAGTTTTTTGTCAGGCATTTTAAACCACCCTTGGCTGACACTGGTATCCTTTTATTTCTCTTCTGGTTCGTTGGTTTAGCTTTCTTCTTTGTTACGGTGGAATTTTTTGCTAAATAAACAAAACTGCAGTATCAGAGTGAATTTGCTATGACCCCCTATAGAGTATAATATAAAACAGAACGTCAAATTTTTGAATTATCCCTTTTCCCCAACAACGGAATTAATGATACCTCAATAAATTTCGTTGATCACGAGATATCATGGTCGTAATAATTAGCGTTATAGGATAAGATTGCATTGTCATACTCGAGTCAGCATTGTTGCTTAAAAGTCAGTGAGCTCAGACTGGTGAATGGGTTTGTTTCAAGAAGAACTGTAGTCGCCCATCCACCTCACTGCAACTGACAGAATTGCATGTACAGTTGTATTAAGGCAAAACTTATATAATGGCTGATAATGGATTTGCTTTTAGGTAAACTGAACTCCAATTAACATGTATCTAAGGAAGAAAGCATGTTTACAGTATTTTGTTTTTGTTCGTCTCCGGAAACAAGTGGAACAAAAGAAATAACGGACTTTATGTTAGACTGTTACAGCGCAAGAATGATAACGAGAGGAGAGCTAATTGCATTTTCAAAATAATCAGGGTAATGGAATTGAAACTTCACGACCGACAGGCTTTAAATAAACATTTTAACAAAGGACAACATAAAGTGCTTTAGAAAGATTGTTTGTGCCTTTGTCTCACCAAGAGGCAGATTTACTTAACAAAATAAGGAAAGGCCTAAACGTTTTACACCATTTTCATAAAATCATTTCATTTACTTAGCAGAGCAAACAGTCGCATTTGAGGCACCATTTAAAATACAATAGTTTTTTGCGGTTTTTTTAGCGACTAATATCAAGTAGGGATGCTCTTTGTATTAGGCTACTGGTTGTAAATCTCTTAAACAAAGAGAAGCGTCAGGGTGACGTGAATAGGAAACGAAAAAGTATTGGCCCTGTTTTGTGAGTATTCTAATATCATCAATAACCCCCTAAAGGGACAATTAGCATTGAGGCAAGTGCATCCAGTGTATTAATAGTTGATTTATAATCTGTTGACCCGTATATAAAGGCTCGTGAACTTAGAGAAACCAGTTGACGAAATATCTTCACAAGCACTAGTTGATGAGAGTAACTGATTAGCTCCACACTGTGATGCCATAAGTGGTTGTCCTTGGTGGAATTGACAAAGAATTGAACATTTCAGCCGTTTGGGAATATCATTCAACGCGAGTAAACTGCTCGCGGCCTACGAGAGCTTCTGAGCTAAAGACTACGAGACATTGTGAGGTTTATAAGTTCACGCATTTAAAAAACTGAACTCGTCAAGTAAGATGGAAATATCCATGAATTCACTTTCTGTACCTGGAAGTAAAAGGCGGTCATTATCGACGGTAAGAATAAACAAAGAAAAGAGTCGACGATCACACTCCTTGTACAAGTTTGGACCTCTGAAAGAGAAATTGTACAATGAAAACTACCATTATTTAAGAAGGCGCACGACATTCCTCCGTATGGACACCCCAACGATTGTGATCGACTCTGCCGTCACTGAGGACAAACTTGATGATGCTGACAAGATGAACAACAATTATCTTTACGACGACGGATTCTTGCATCCTTCATATGCTTTAGATGCCGCTGTTGCGAGCAATGATTCTCGTTTGCTTCACGGTGTATTGAGTGTTGGAAACGTTATGATAGACACTTGGAATTCAAGTGGTGGAACCGCTATGCATGAGGCTGCATTTCAAGGAAAAGTGGACTGTTTAGAAGTATTTCTTAAGTTTGGTGTTCATGTGGACATTAGAGACAAAGAAGGCTGGACACCACTCCATGCGGCCGTATGTGGAGGTGACATTCGAGCTGTAATCTTTCTCATTCAGCACGGAGCAAGTTTGAAAGCGTCCACAAAAGACGGACTCACTCCAACAGAAATCGCTATGGACGCTAAAGACAAGAAAATGATTCAAGCCCTTTCGTGGCTCTCGGCACAATCCAAGCGCTTTAGAACGTAGCTAGTGTGTTGTCTATAGCTAACCGTCAAGAAAAGACTAAATTTGAACTTCTGTAACAACTCTTGAGCTATTAAAATTCGTCGACGTCGTGATTTGATAAAATCGGAACTGCAAAGGTTTCTAGACCGCCCCTGGATCAATGTAGACTGCTAAAGTCTTGCTGATGTCTTTGCTTAGAAATTTCAACCTGAACTTTCGGAAAAAAATATTCTTTAATAGTTTCGAGATAAAATCTACCCTCTTGCTCTCAGCCGCGTAAAAACCTCTTTTTGTCTATGGCCATATATGGTAATTATTTTCTCTTTAGTAAAATCGAGCTGTACGACAACTTTTAACACGTTAGAAATGGGTTTAATCAATTGTATGATTTAAATTTTAACGTTTGTTTCCCTCTTTTACTTCATCTGCAATAGATACCACCTCCTAATACGCGTTTTAAACACTGGCTGACTTATCTTAGGTATAACTATGAGTTGCCTTTTACCCACTTTGAAGTACTGGTGTTCGTATATATCGTTTTTAACTTTGTAGTTATGTAAGTTTATATGTATAATATATAATTTGGATAGATATACACTTGCAGTGTTTGTAAATAAAGGAAACGAAACTCGATAATTACACCAAGAATATTTTAACAAAAAGTGCAATATACTGAGTGCGAAAAATATAGCTTATCTAGTAAGAAATAAGAGAAGTAATAAATCATGATTTTTTTAAAAAAATAATAATTCGCGACTCACTTTTTTGTAGCCTTTGATTAATTC